>NC_090793.1:19680000-19980000 GCF_040054535.1 Antennarius striatus | reverse complement strand
TAGCCCCGTTAGCTCAGCAGCGACACCTACTGGAGCTGGTTCAGGCCTCTCTGTGACCCTCGTTTATATGCTTGTTTGTTTCTTGTTGAGGGGCGAACAAATGGAGAAATTACAGTTTTATGGTCCTTACATATCTGAAACTATATGTCACCACGAAAGAAGAACATGTGTGTCTGTTAGGGCAGACTTTTCCTGTGCAATTAAAAGGTGTATTAGATTGTAAAAAATGCCAGAAAACTAGAACAAAAATAAGCATTTTCTCTTTCAGTATTTTTACGATAATCATATGCAAATAAATTATTAAATGGAGCTGTGGTATTCTCTTTGATTTCTTGGCGGGTTCACCAGGTCTCTCATCCGGCAGAGGGATAAAAAAGGAGGGAATTGCGAGTGTGTTTCACCTCCTCAGTCGGAATATCACAGCCGCTCCGGTTGGACTCATTAAGATTTAAGGTTAATCTACGCGGCTCGCCAATTAGCAGGACCACAGGAGCATTCTGGGGGATTTCAGGCTGCTGGAAAGGCTTCAAGGAGGCAAAGTTGATCTGGATTCACACCAAACGGCGCCGTCGTCCGGCTTTAATCTTCCAGCGAGGACACAAGCCCGGCTGGTACAAATGCAGGGAGGCTGAAACCCGTTTCTGGAAGCTCGTCTCCTGGCGGCGGTGTCATCACTGATGGGGAGGAGCGGCAGTGGTGTGGCGTTCCATGCGTGTTCTTTAATCAATTCTATGCCGGAGGCAAGCACCAGGTCGACACAAAAGGCCTTCAGATAGAAACGTGCATCTATCGTGTGTCTGACGTGAAGCCAAACGCTTTGTGGGGAAACACAGACGGAGTGTAGAGACTCTGGACCTGGAACGAACATCATCCAGCTCCAGCCTGAGGAGGAGAAAGTCTGCATGCTTCTCAGCCTGGCTTTGAAACGGGGCCCAGCTTTTTAATCAAGCCCCAAAAAACAAGTTTATTTTAAACATTTCTGTTGGAGTTTTTCCCACCGCATCCCAGCTCTGATATGTCAGAAGTGAGATTTTTTTTTTTTGCATCCTGTTTACCATTAAACATTTGAAGCCTTTCCAGCGCTCACAGGCCGCCGAGCCTCGCCGCTCACTGGAGAAAACATTTTACAGCCTTGTAAAAATCGGCCGAGCGGAGACCTGAATGTTTTTTAAACTCGACTACATCCTGAAGATTTTGCAAAAAAAAAAAATCTCATTATTTATTACTGAGTATTAAGTGATGGGAAATCGGCCGCGACAGATTCTCAGCCGCTTTAATGAGCGCGCTCAGTGGAGGCAGAAATGAAGAAGCCTTTTTTATTTGGGTGGTTTCCACCTAAAAAACCTGCAGCTCTGCATCAAAAATCGCTCCGCGACCCGAGCGATCCCTGCGATTATCAGCAGATTAACGGAAGCCAAGATGGGGATTGTGCATGCAGAAACACAACCACACATGCATGTTCCAGAAAACACAACTCCAACACACAGATCTTGCTGGATTGGCGGTGATTTGTGGGATTTTTAGCTGCAGCTACTTGTGCAGCCCGTCTGAATGCACCAGTCAGTTCTCGTCCAAAGCTCAAAGCTCTCATTTGCCATCCTGTCCAAAGCAAGTTTAATGCCTCCAATTACAGAGGGGTCTGCAAGCAGGCAGATTTGGAGCGAGGAGGCTTGGCAGGAGACTTTGCTACGCATCAGGGCCTTTTAACAGACTAGTGATTTGTTGCTGCTGGTGCTGAAGCTGCCTGCGCCGGCTCATCAATGGAAAACTACCCTCTTTACGGTGAAGCACACACAGTACTAAGCTGAAACTGTGGGGAGAGACACAAAAATATCAGTCTTTTTAACAATGAGGTACTGTCTTCCTCTTCACACTCGGATGTGGAAGGATTTGTGCATCTCTGCACCACAGGCACAAATGGAAATCAAAGTCTTTTCAGCGGTAATTTTCTGCGTTTTAATTTAGCATTCTGACATATTCTACAGCCGTGTGTGTGCAAGGCTGGAAAGAAAACGAGGAAAAAGAGCGCATGGAGACAAGTAATGCTGAAATATGACATGCTATGTGGGACATTAAATATATATACGGCCGTCAAGGGGAAACGTGTTTATCTTTAAAATGTTTTATATATGGAATGATTTTATTTTGTCTTTGACAGCCGTGAATGCAGGTGTGAATTCAAATGAATGCAGAAATATAAAGACGCTCCACCCTCCTCTTGAAAAGATAATCTATTAATAAATGACTTTTTTTTTTTAAATTCAGCCTCTAATTACCCTTTTTAAAAATGGCATGTAATTACCCAGTTTCACCCTAATGTAAGGACAAATCTATAATTTAGATATCATTGAGTTGTTTACGCAACCATGAAGGCATCTCTTTTGTTTGATTAATAATGAATGTCTTACATTTGCCATTTCTTTTAACCAGATTACTGTAATCTTGTTAAAGATAATCCATTACCCCCCTAACCCCAGACTTCAAGTAGCCCCATAAAGTATGAGGAGCAGCTGGCGCTAAATGTAATCTTTACCGCAGCATCGCGTCTAATGAAGAATAGAAACGAGGAGCTGAAAAACATCTCATTACAGAACTATTGAATTTTCCCTCAGATTATTTGTGTGTATTAATTGCAAACGCTGCAACACACACACACACACACATTGGTGCACACACACACACACACACACACACACACACACACACACACACATCTGATAGTGAATAATATCCCCCAGTAACCCTACGTCGAACCAACAGGAAGGTCTTTGGGATGATGATTAGCGTGATGGTGCACTTTTGTGCGTCGACATGCCTTCCCCCGTCTCTGCAGAGTGCGATCCATTAAATGGCGTCTGAAGCCACAGCCATTCATTAGACAGTGTCAGCGTTCTGCTGCGTCTGAAGGACGGCGGGGGGGGGGCAGTCTGACAAATGGAAACGAAAATGGAGACGGAGCCTCCACAATTAATTTTTTACCCACTTTAATACAAAACTGTTGGTGTTTATAACACAGTTTGGCGTGTTGGACGACGACATGCAACACGTGGGAACATCCCGGGTCGTTTCCCCCAGAAATCTTTATTTATTACATCATTGCACACACCTGTTTATCGTGTGTTTTAGTGTTAGTGTTGGCTTTCTGCATTTTAAGTCTATTTTTTACTCTTTGCACGCTTTTTTTGCACCAATCCTGCTTTGTGTGCCTTCAATTGTCCCTTGGGGGACTAATAAAGTTTTTTGAATTTGAAACAAGACCTCATCAAAAACCCCACTAACATTTGTAACCATGCTAATGAATGCATAGCATAGTGTAGTATTGTATAGGATACCATGGAACCAATGACTTCATTAATAAGCTGTAAAAGCTGAGCTAACGTTAATAATCTGCTAATTAAATGCTTTATATAATGGATATAAATGACTGTCGTGGAACAAACAGTGTATTTTTTATTAAATCTCTAAATAGCGTCGGCTAACCGTGCGTCTGGAGGTGACATGTAATAATAATAGTAATAATAATTGTAATAATAATAGTAATAATAATAATAATGATAATAATAATAATAATTTCAACACTTTGTTCGTCTCCAATCAGGATTCTTTGAGACATTTCCATTGTGGACTGTAAACATATCAGAACTGCTGCCTGACTGTCGTTGGGGGGGGGGGGGGGTAGCATACTGAAAAGGGGGGGGGGGGGGGCTAGCAGAGATCATTAGCATGCATGTGAATGGGCTGGAAAGAATGACCAGATTATGCGTTTGTGTGTTTGCTGATGGGATGGAGGGGTCCCTGAACCCGGTTTGAATCACAAATCCCCACCAGGGGAGGGGGCAGGATAGAAGAGGGCAGGAAGAGGCAGACTTTAAGCTTTTGGAGCTAACGTGGTGGGGGTGTCGGACGCCCCGGTCTCAGAGCAGATGTCCCAAATTGGTGAAAGAAAAGAAAGGCGGACCAAAGGGATTGGTGGATCCTGGGCTTAAGTCCTATCTCTGTGAATCTGTGAAGTATCTGGGGGGGTGGGGGGCTCAAACTTTTGAGTTTCCAGAAGCTCCTTCTTTTTTTGCGGCCTGTGGAGCGTGTTAGCGACAACTCCGCTCCACCGATGCCGATGACACGCCAACAACGTCAGAGTTCGCTGGAAATCGCGCCGTCTGAGCTGACAAATCGGCGACAAATCGACGACATTTATCCCGACGGGTTTGTAATTAAACCATCGAGAAGCCGTTTGATCGAAACGCTGCATCGCGATTCCAATTTCACCGAAACGTCGGAGACAAAAAAAACCCAAAAAAACGCAGATTCTTATCGCCTGAAACTACCTGTACGTTTGAAATAAATGGCCTGTCAGGCGTCTGATGGGTCGGCTAGAAATCCCCAAATGCTTCTACTTTGCCTTGGCTGCTTTCAAAGTAATCATCGCCATGGTAACGCCTGACACCAGCTATTCATCACGCCGCACCCGTATAAACTCAGGCATATTAGTAAAAGTCACACGGTCAACTTTTTTTACACCGACTTTCCCGCAAATTGTCGCACAGAACGAGTGTATGTGTGTGTGTGTGTGTGTGTGTGTGTGTGTGTGTGTGTGTGTGTGAGATGATGCATTAAAAATCACACGCCCTTATTAAGGTTAGCGTGTGTGTGTGTGTGTTAGCATGCCGTTGCATCACGCGCTTCCTTCAACATTAATTGTCAGTCATTAGCGCTAATGTGACAGCTGAAAGTGAATCCGCTGAGATGCGGCTGACGCTAATGGGATGCTATAGTTTATATGATAAAGTTGTGGCGTTGTAGCGCCGCCGGATAAATATTCAGGAATCAGCGCCTCATTTAGAATAATAAACACGAGCAGGGATGGAAATTCTTTGGCGTAAATGAAACTAGATGAGGACGCACATGTAGCACAAACAAGCCCGACTGTAGCTGTTATTTTTCTGTTCACACACTCGCTGCGTTTTAACCATCTGTCAGTGATATTGATGTTTCTGGCCTGGGGGGGTAGCGAGGATGAAGGAGAGCCGGCCGCGTATTGGTGGGATGTAGTCGTTCAGATCTTCATCACTTCATCACGTCTGAGGGCCGATGGAGAGATCGGGGCTTTTATCTCCTCGCTGGACGGCAATCGGTTTCAGTCGGCTGGTAAGGCGCCTTTCAGATCTTTTATTTTTAATCCCCTGACCTTTGGTGACCCCCCCCAAACTTTTTATTTTCAGCAAGAGACTTAAATGTTTGATTGTGTGAGTAAATCCTGCACAATGTCATCCCCCTTGGGACAAATTTATCATCCGAAATACAAAAATTTTATACCCAACGTAAATCAGAATATTCAAACGCTTCAGTTATAGTTTCAATTTAATGCTAATTCGCTGATGTTAGCATCTTGGGCTGCTTTTGCTCAGCAGGATCGAGTTAGAAGGACTCCTTGGATGCGACTACAAGCAAACCTTGGTTTTCAAACGCTTTAGACATCGGACAAATTGGAAATTGACCAAAAAAATTCGGAATTTTTCTGTCTTAGAAGTCGAACAAAATTTAGAAGTTGAACGCGAAACAAACGCCTTTTTTCTGGCCGCCAAGCGCGAGAAAAGGCGAGAAAAGTCGAGCGAAAACGTGACGGTCATGTGCTTTTTATTTTACTGTATTCAATAATTTTTCACTTAATCTGCGTTCCATTGCCTACAGTACGAGTTACGGTACCGTAAACTTCTGTCCAAAGACGACAGTAACTCGTACCTCAGGCTAACCTGATTACGTCCATGTTTTCTTTCTTTCTCCTGTTTGTTTCTTTCTTTTACATTTCTTTGATATGTTTTATTACTATACAATTTGATATATAAATGACATTATGAAACAACATACTATGTTGAAAAAAGGTAGTTTTCTAGCGTCTTTGAACGGATAAAGACCATTTACATTCTTTCTAATGGGAAACATGTATTTGGAATTCGAACAAATCGCTATTCGAACAGCCTTCAGGAACAAATTGTAGTCGGAAACCGAGGTTTTCCTGTATCAGTTTGTGGCTGAGTTTTACGTATTCGTAAAACATCGCGTCAACTTGCATGTGCAGCCGCCTTCCATCGTATGTTTTTCCCCACGCTTTCCCGTCTTGTTCGCTGGGCGGCGATCACGCCGCCGCGGGTTTGTTAAGAACAAACAAACACGAGCTGTGTGGAGAAGGATTGTCTGGTGTGTGATCCGTGTTTAAAAAGGGCTTAAGATGGTGAAGAGGCTTTGTGGTAAATAACTCAACCCGTTCACTACCATCATGCACTCCAGTCGCCGCTGACAACCGCTGCAGGGCTGCACTGTTAATTTAGCATATATTATAAAAAGACGCGTGACGCGCCGTCTGCATGCTTTGGACGCTTTTGCATTTGTTGTGTTGCAGGATTTCATGAATAAATTTGCACAACAACAAAGAATAAATGTGCACCAAGCAGTAAATGCTAAAAAAATGTTAATTTTTGACATGTTAACATTATCATTAGCATGCTGACGTTACCTCAAAGCGCTGCCGTGTCGGAATTCAACAATTCAAAGACTTTAAACTCTTCCAGGGGAGGGGAAAAGCCTGACTTCTGGTTCAATCAAGACAGAGTTTAAAGTAATGTTAGCATGCTAACGTGCACCTAATTTTTTAAATTTAATTTAAATTAAATTTAAAAAATTAGGTGCATGTTAGCATGCTGACACAGCAGCGCTTTGAGGTAACGTCGGTATGCTAATGTGCACCTAATTTTTTTAATTTAATTTAAATCAAATTTAAAAAAGGTAACATCAGCATACTAACGTGAACCTAATTTTTTAAATTTAATTTGAACTAAATTTTAAAAATTAGGTGCACATTAGCATGCTGACGTTACCTCAAAGCGCTGCCGTGTCGGAATTTAACATTTCAAAGACTTTAAACTCTGTCTTGATTGAACAAGAAGTCGGGCTTTTCCCCCTCCCCTGGACGACTTTAAAGTATTTCAAGTCATTACTGGGCACAAAGCTGGAATTTGACAGCTCATTGTTTTTTCCGGAGCATGAAAGCGTGGAGCAGAAGAAAGCTCCCGACTGCGACAGAGGTTCCCTATCTGTGGGCTGTAGATAATGAGGTACTATCTGCGGCCCAGATGGACCGGAGTGGAAGCATCACTCGGCGGAGAACCGGAGTCTCATCCGGTCTAAAAGTAGCGCCATTTTTGGTAGCATACCCCCCCCAACACCCAAATTCCTCCAGGTTTACTGTCTTCATCAAATGAAGATGAAAAGGAAGGGATTAGAGCGACATAACAGAGGTGAGAGTCTCCGCTAAAACTCCAGTGTGCTTTTGATACTGCTCATCCCTGCCAAACTGTAGCCATGGCAACAGTGGGATGGGAAGTGTGCGGCATTGATAAGAGTGCGACAGGGGATGAAGGGGTTGACAGATCATTTTTTGGTGGAGTCTGACCCTTTCTGCAGAAGCACCGACGTTCTTCCCTGGGAAATGAATACGACACGCAGATGGAGCGTCCAGATCGACAGACTCGGACCCGCTTCGCTCGGCGGTGGCGATTTAACACGTATCGTACTACAAAGTGTTAGCTTCAGACGCCGGTCGGGCTTTTCTTCACACTGTAAACGTCTGTGACTGCGGGTCCCTTCTTCCACTCCTTTAGGATTTATCTGCTGAAGCTTTACGCTTCACATTGTGAGGAAAATATGCACAAAAACCCCCGTTAGCTGGGGGTTTAGCACGGCGCTACCGCTACGGAAAGAAGCCTTCAGCTTCAAGCGATTCAGTTTAGAATGAACAGAATCACACGAGGCGACAAATTAAATATCGACGCTCTTCCCTTAATTTGATTTTTTTTTTTTTAAAAAGCGTTTTTTGCACAGAGGAGTTTTGCGTAAACAAGAGTTGGAGGAAAGATTTCCTGGGGTAGACAAAAAAACCGCTGGGAACGCTTCATCGTTTCGCCGTCTCCTCTGAACACATGATGAGAGGAAGAGGAAGAGGAAGACGAAGAGGAAGAGGAAGAGGAAGAGCTGATGTACAGCAGGAGGGCCTCCAGCCCGCCTCAGGGGCGGCGAGCCAAGATACAGCCCATGATTTCACAAACAACACTCGTTTTTGCACCACTGACTCAAGCAGAATGTACTTCATTAGTAAAAATGGACACTAATTGAGCCCCAGCTGTATGGTGTGTGTGTGTGTGTGTGTGTGTGTGTGTGTGTGTGTGTGTGTGTGTGTGTGTGTGTGTGTGTGTGTGTGTGTGTGTGTGTGTGTGGATGTGAATCTCCAAACACACACCAACCCCAGAGCTCAAGAGTCTCTCTGATCCTCCCTCCCCCCCCCCTGAGCTCCGGCTGAGCGTAGCGGCTTGTTAGCACGCCGCGAGATTTGTTAAGGATAAACGAAAGTCAGGGGCATGATGGGAGATTCAGCTTAAAAGAGGCGGGACATCGGGACTCAGCCCCCACCAGGAATGAAAAGTCAAGCAGACGCTAACATCGTAGGAACACTAAAGCATCATCTGCATAACGCCGACGGTTCTCATGACTCGGCTTTCCTGCTGCAGCTAAAAACAATGAGGACAGCAGTTAAAAGGTTAATGACCGTCATTTTTATCCTTTACTCTTTTTTACGTTATGCACAACTCTCATTTATTGTGTAATAATCTAATTATAACATCTATTTGTTACATGTTTTGATGCATTTTTATGCTTTATAAAACATTTATGTCTGAATTTTGGGGGGCTTGGAACGGTTTAGGGCATTAGCATGGAAAAGGCGTCTCTACTTACGTAATTTCTTCCAGAACCAACTAATTTTCGTCAGCAGAGGTACCGTTGTATTCAAAGAAATAAACTTTACATGCAGAAGGCGACGCACAAACATGTTTTCACGCAAATGTTTCTCGTCGGCGTACGTCGATCGCTGTTATTTTCATGTAATGTTTCCCTGTTAGTCCTCGCTAAGATGAGGACCTGACAGATGTTTCATACATCACACACAACCATCACCATCATTACCATCATTACGTTTGTGCAACACTTTATCGTCCCCATCTCAGAAAAAACGTATATTTTAGAGACCATTGAAACGCACGACATGTTGATGGATAATAATAAGACATATTTAACTCTCATTAGAGACAATTCCAATTAGCAATATGTTAGAAAATCTGTTAAATCTGTCTGGATGAAGGATAAAATGCACTTTCTCTCTGTCTCAGCTTTAGAGGAAGAAAAACAGGGACAAACTTTTTTTACGTGTCGAGCCTCAGCGGACGACGTTTCGGTTTCCGTGAGGTTTCAACGCAACTCTGAGTTTTAGTAATTCATCGTTTCTCCGTCAGCGAGGCAGAAGGGAACCCGGCCGTGTCTGGGAAGGTGTTTTAGCAAGGACTGTAAAAAGAAGAGGTTTTAATCCAGCAGAGGAATTAAAATGTGTTAAAAGTAAGAAGAAACGCGTGGATGTCTGCTGCATTTTTAATAACGCTGTGATCTTATATTGATCTGTGAAAGTCACCTTCAACACGGAAATCAATAGTTTGCGTGTCTCAAATCAATTAAGAAGCCATGGAGATGCAACCAAGCCTGTGGTCATGTTTAACCCTTGGATTCACAATTTACCATTACCAGCACACTCCGACAAGTTGGGCCAAAAATGACCCCAATTAAAATCAATGCGTTTTAGCAACAAACTGGTTCTTATTTGTCAAAATCTTTAAAATTAAGAGTTGTAATTTTTTTCCTATTCCAGTTATTCCTCACAAAACACGTTTGTGACATGAGGCAATTTGCATTTTATTTATTTATTTTTAATTAATTATAAGAACTTGCAGGTTTTGTGTCACTCCGCCACTCTTCCACATGTGGGGTCAAAAAATGACACCAATTAAAATCAATGCAAGTTTTTTCAAATTAAGCCATTTTTCTCATTTTGGTATATTTTGTTCAATTAAAAGATTAATTTCACTTTGGACAGTCACCTTTTTTACAAGTGGCATCAGCGTCCCCCACTTGACTAACAGTCTCTCCAATTAGAGGTCAATCATAACTGACCTATAAAGTATTAAAGACGTTCTAATTCCTCGCTCCCTTAATCCCTAATCTGGGTCGTCTGGGATTATTCCACTTCCTGTGTGTGTGAAACACTTTCTCCTGGACTGATTTCCATCTCTGAGCGGCGATGAAAAGGAAGGACACGCGTGATTAAATTAGGGTGGAGATTTTTTCCTGCTGCTGATTCATAATCTTGTTTTCCTGCTGACGTGCCTTCCCCTCACTTTCCAACACGCATTAATGAAAAGTCTGCGCTGATTGCAGACACACTTTCTTCATTTTAACAAATTAGCATAGTTTGCAACAACCAGATGAGCTCTTGATGAAAGCAACTGATTACGAAAACGTGGACAGCTATGAAATGAAGGCCAGAACACGTCGCTTGTTTCAACAGTCACAGATCTGACATATTTCTCTTTCACTAAATATCAAAATATAATCTTTTCTAAAAAGGGTCCTTTTTCTGGTGACAGAAAAAAATCCAAGATACTGAAGCAGATTCTCACATTATTGCCAATATGATCAGCCTTGAAAGCAAATCAATTGAGAAGCGATCAAATATTCAGCCTGCTCCCATCCGTTAAACTGAGAGTTTGGGGTTTTTTTTCGGACTTTAAAATCAATAAATTTAGTGGTCAAAGAGGATTCATGTGTAAAGACAGCTGACTCAGAAAATAATGATCACCTTCAGGGTTCTGAATTTTACAGAAAGCGAGGACTATTTGAACGATAGCTGACATCTACGGCAGCGTGGAATAAAATCTGTCAGGATTTATTGACCCGTAGCTGCTAGTCGGATCAACATCCTGTTGTGTTTTGTCTGTATATGAAATACACTCAATATTGTCAGACTTATACTTTAGTTCCTTATGAATCCGTTGATTGTAAATATATATATTTTTGTTCTAAACAAGAACCAACATATTTTGATTCCTCTCTGAAACTGAATTTATGTTTTACCATTATTTTTCTATGAATCACAAACAGGGACTTAAAAAACAGCTCCAGGGCCTTAAACATGGAAATACCAAGGTCAGTATTTACTCTGGTGTTGTTAATATGGAGCTCATCCCAGCGCTAGCGCCTCCAATTACGATAGACCGCTGGTCTCGCTACTCTTCTTTAATAGCTTCCTCCATATCTGACACTCTTCATTTCACGTAATGAGAGTATTCAAGATGTGAATAAAGGTATGCATATGATTTGGTACAAGGAGTGAAAATGAGATACGCCTCAGGGCTCACTTCAAAGAAGACAAAAACTGCAGCTCAAGAAAAAGCGGAGTGGCTTAAACCAGACATCTGTTCGTCCTTCGTCGAGGATGAATGGCAGCAGCCGAGGCGTCGCTACAAGAGGAGCCTTTTGTCTCAATTTTTGCCAACTTAGGTCTTGTTTACACAGCGAAGTTTGTCAAAGCAGACATTTTTCCAAGGTGCTTCAAAAATAGCAACATTTTCTCCGTGCAAACGGATGGAAATGATGTAGCTTGTCCACCAGGACTGTAGGTGGCAGTGTTTTAAATCAACACCACAAAATACACATCAGAAGTGATGCAGGAGTGTTAATAAATCCAACAACACAAATGAGGCCGTATCCGTGACGACTGGTGTGTCATCGTTTTGAAGCGCTGGCATGGATTCGCTTCGGTCGTGGTGATCCTCGAATCTGGATTTTTGAAAATTAAATGAAACGAAATGAATGAAATGATTGAATGAAATGATTGAATGAAATGATTGAATGAAATGATTGAATGAAATGATTGAATGAAATGATTGAATGGAATGAATGCATGAAAGAAATTAAATGGGACAAAATGAATGAAAGAAAATGAAGGAAATGAAATGAGATGAAATGAAAGAAATGAAATGAGATGAAAGAAATAAAAGGAGATGAAATGAGAGCGTGTCACAAGCGGTTGGTTTGTGTGCTCGAT
This sequence comes from Antennarius striatus, assembly GCF_040054535.1. Taxonomy (NCBI): domain Eukaryota; kingdom Metazoa; phylum Chordata; class Actinopteri; order Lophiiformes; family Antennariidae; genus Antennarius; species Antennarius striatus. Next base: position 19,968,020 of record NC_090793.1, on the reverse strand, counting down.
AAAAACGACACACCAGCTCTCTTCAGTGACTTGAACGATCCATGATGTCGGTTATTGACTCAACTCCTAAGCTGTGACCTTAGAGACGTTAAATATGTCGACCCCCCCCCCCCCAGCCGGTGAGAAGCAGCCCCTCCATCTGGCGGTTCGTCTCTAAGCTGGTGGTTTAAACCACATGGAGGCTCCGGGAGGCGAGCAGGAGGACGGAGGAGGACGCGTCCAGCCTGGACGTTAACGACGTTAAGGCCTCTACACTTTATCGCCCGTCCATTTGCAAACCGTCCGCAGACGGACTTCACTCTGGAAGCGTTTTAACCGTCCGACCTTCCTGCGGTTTTATGAGGCCATTTACCATGTTTTAGTTGCTCTGCGACGCCGAGATGCAAGACTGATATGAGGCAGGAAATCAGCGTCGGCTATCTGCTCCGAGGACCCCGACCTCGCTGCTCGGCCTTCAGCGTTTAGTCCAGGACCGTCCGGGGAGGGTTTGTCCCCCAACCCGGATCTGAAAGCACGATATTCAGTGAAATGTGAGGGTGTGTTAGAGAAACCGTCACTCCAGAATAACAAACACTCGTCATACCGTCACAGCCCCAGTTGATCTTTTAATTAACATCTCATACACCGAGACAAACACGCCATCAATAATGCAACGGCGGCGTGATACAATATTAATGTCAGACGAAATGAGGTAATTAGATGAGGGGGGGGGGCTTTTTTAAGTGCATGTGGCATGGGGTGATCCATGAGAAATGGAGCCATGAGAAGCCGTGTGTGAATGTGTCCAAGCTGGGGGGGGGGGGGGCAGGCGAAGGCCAGCATTCTGTTTGTCAGGATGAACAAATGGTGACAAACGATGGCAAATTGGAGTGAAGGCCCCCCTCCCCTGTTGAGCCGTGGTCTGCCCACCGGGGGGTCCCGATGGCGCGTCACATGGATGAAGTTATCGAAACGCGGTGGAGTTGAAGTCGTGGCGCCGATAGAGAAACGGCGGCGCACAAAGATGAGAAGACGGAGGAGAAAGGAGGCGTTTGAGGAGCAGGAGGACACCAACAAAAGAGCGCTTGACCGTCTAATCCAATGTCTCACATGAAAGAGCCCAGCCTTGGAACAGCATCGGCTCTAATCCCATAAATCTATATGTTGGAGACAGATGGAGAGAAGTCTGGGAAAACAAAAAAACAGAAATCCTTCACCTTTCATCCCCTGCTTTTGATTTCCAGGAGCGAAGAAGTGACGCCAAGCCTTAAACCACGACACAGTCATAAACAGATTCCAGCAGCTCCAGCCGTGTACGAAAAAAAGGTGTATTTCATTTAATTGGCTGGGTAAGACAAAGATTTTTTAATTTCCCCTGGGATCCAGGTTGCCAACTTTTGTTTTTTACTCTGCAGCGAGAGAGCTACGACGAGAATTCACTATTTTTTACACCGACGCCGACGACACTGTGGTTTTTCTGCCTCCTCGGAGAGAGAGAGCCACGATTATTGGATTAATTATGCAGATGTTGATAAAAGACTCTCACCAGTCTGTGAACCTCGGTGTGTCCTGGAACACACACACACACACACACACACACACACACACACACACACACACGTCACACAGACAGGCCATTGTGTGTGGGCACAGATGAGATTTGCATGCGTGTTAGACTGGATTACACATGCAGGCTCTGGGAACCGGGACCCCTGGTGGTCTCCATTCACCGTTTTGGGCTGGAAAAATCTGCAGCCTCTGCTTTCATTCGTCGACTTCAAACAAATCTAACAGCTTAATTGAGTCAGGAAGACAAAAAAAAAAGAAAAAAAGGAGGTTAAATCCTAGATTTTAGGTTAAAAAAAATTGAGTTTGTTCGCAGCTGCCTGCTGGAATTTTTCTCCGAATCAATCTCCCTTTGGATTTTACATCCACCAGCGGCCAGATTAATAACTCTGCAGAGCGTAAAGCGAGCAAAAGGGTTAATCCTGTGAAGTGATGTGTGTGAGGAGAAGTTTAATCCTTGATCTGAAGATGCTGCATCCAGGAGGGGTTGGAGATGGCAGATAAGAGCAGCCAAATCTCCTTAAAAATAGCAGAGGACGCGACATCAATCCATCAGCAGATGTAACAAACCAGTTTTAATTTCATATCGCCTCCATGTCAATACTTCCCCTTGATGGTTTCTAGTTTGGAAGCCTCTCCCGCACAATCAGCGTATTTATAGAAGCATTTGCTGACAGAGGAACGGCACTAAAGAGGCTGCAAACAGACAAACAAAATCAACTCAAAGCGATTGTGTGTCATTACTTTTATTCATACCAGTATTAAAGTAAACCGTCAAACGGCGGCGTCTTTAAGCCCCGCGGAGCCCGGCGGCTCAGCGGGATGATAAACGAGATGGGATTCCGTATTGATCTTGGGCTGACCTCCTATGAAGTCCTCATCGTTTTATGATATTCTTCACACATGCCCGTTAATTAGATCAATGCGTTCCCACGTGACGGCGTGCGGATAAATCCTGACCTTAACCGTGTCAGACGAGAGGCCCGGCGGGGGCCCAAATGAAATGTGAGGATTGGCTGTTTGGAATTACGAGGAGAACATCGTCTTCCACATCAGAAAGGCTCCGCGTTGGAGGCTCCGCGTTGGAGGCTCCGCGTTGGAGGCTCCGCGTTGGAGGCTCCGCGTTGGAGGCTCCGCGTTGGAGGCTCCGCGTTGGAGGCTCGGCATTGGCGGCTACAGTTTGAGGCTCCGCCTTAGATGCTCCGCGTTGGAGGATGGTCTGATCATTTCTAAGCGAGCAGGTCGGGTTTGGCTCCTGAAATCACTCTGAGTTTAAATGATTGCATTTAGCCACCGTAGCTTATTAGCTTTGCTGAGTAACGCCACATTCAAAGGGGCCAGACCGTGAAATATCGTATAATTTTACCTCAAACTGGAACCAAACCGGTTGATGAGCAAATTTACTGTCAGCTCTGAGGCTATCTGGAGGAAAAAAACCGCCCCCCCCACCCACCCCCATCGCAGAGCAACAGACGCTTCATGAGAAAGCAGGAGGCCACAGAAATGAACCTGATAATTACCTGAATATATTTCCATTCCTATGACAATGGGCTCCAATCAGCGGTACGGTGTACGTCCCAGAGGCATTCGTTTCTCCGGGGCTCTCGTATGAAGCGTGGGGGTGGGTGGTGGGAGGGGGTATGGGGGCGATTGATTGGCCGTATGTAGCAACGCCAAGCGAACGGCGTGCAAACAGAGTGAAGGGAGCTTTATACGTGTGGACGAGCTACCTGAGCCTCCGCGTTCACACGCACCCGCAGGCGCCGCCTTCACCTGTAATAAATCAAACCGCTACTGGCTGTAATCAAAGGGCCGGATGTAACTTAAAAATGTAAATAAATGCAACTAGAAGTAATGTAAAATAAATGTAACTACTGCTTAATGTTAAATAAATCTGAATTTATTACTTACTCAAGTTACAAACATTACAGTTAAACAAAAAAAAAAAGTTTGTTTCTCTGTTCTAACATGAATCCTTTTAATTTTTGTCAGGTTATTAAACCCACAGAACTCCATCAATCAAGGATCAAACTATCAATCAATAAAGAAAAATAACATCAGACACAAGTTAGGACGTTAACTTTAGTCAAAACGAGTTAAAATGGGCTGAATTACTTTACTGCATTGTGGGAAATGTAGTTTTTGGTCAAAGCACACTTTTGACCTATTTATTCTTTGACATTCTGACCTTTCATGCTCTTGCGGGCCACATTAAATGATGTGGAGGGCCACATTTGGCCCCCGGGCCTTGAGTTTGACACATGTGCCTTAAAACATGGAATCTTCAGGATCTAGCTGCAAATTCACATCATTTCCTCCTCGGAGGCGCCATCCCTGAAGGACATTCCCCACCATGGAGGGCCGGGGCCAAAGTGGAAGGATGGGCTGGGGCCCGAAAGCAGTCAAACAAGCCTCATCTGACAGTTCTCCTTATTCATCATGCGGCAAAACTCCTCAATTTAATTTGTCCTTTCAAACATTCCAGCAAGATTCGTTAAAATCCGGCAGACAAATCGACCCCCGGTTGAAAACGTGACCTCCCCCTCCTAGGGGAGCACAACATCGATAGCGACCTATAGGCTCCCCATCCCCACCATCCTGTCGGCTCATTAGACGCCGTCTCCTCGCGGCTTAAAGGTGTGGATTCGTCACAAATTAGATGAGGAGAAACTTTCACATCAGTGGAATCAGATTTGCCTTTGTTTGCGTGTCGCTGACGAGTCGCTCGGCGGCGTTGGACCGCAGCCACTTCCTGGCAATGACATCTAGAAGTCAGGTTCTTAAGTCAGCAACAATAACGAAGCAACAGAGTCTCCGAGCTGGCAGCCCACCAAGTGCTGACATCTATTTTAAAAGATTTTTTAATGAATTGTCTCCTCCAAGGAAATAAAACTTCATCCTGAATAAATATATTCATGCAGCCCACAATTAAAGCTCTTAATAAATGATTTGCAGGGAGAAAATCTTTTCACATTTTCTGCTAGGAATGAGGGGGAAAGAATGAATCACGGATTGAGGATCGCTGGCCTGATTTTCATCCCCTCACCTATTTTTTCCGCCGCCGACGGGCCCGACTCGTCCATCATCTACGAGCCATTAGCCGCCGTCCTCAAGTGAAGTTAATTCCATCAGCGTGAGGAGAGCCGCTCTCTGCTCCTCGGCTGCCTTTATCATAATTGTTAGACTTTGGCTCCAGTCAAATGCTGTTTTTCCTCTTTGTGACCAATTTATCTTTTCTACATGACTGTCACATCGCTTTCAAAGCATCTCCATGCAAAAATGGAAACAGGCGCAGGTAAATTTGCCTTTTATATGAGTTGGATGTGTTTTAAAATCCGTCTTTATTTTGTTTTTGAAAGATTCGGGTCTGGTGATGAATTCAAATAATAGTAATAATAATGGAGCTGTCTGTCCTCATCCTCAGAGGAGTTAAGTGTGTTATTTTTACATAGGAATTCAGTTTAAAATTCAGATTTATCGTCTCCTGTTATTGCAACTGAACTGATAGCGGTTAATTCTTGATTTCAGGAGCATATATGTACCAGGTTTTTGGGTTTTTTTGCGAAAAAGGGGGACCCGGTGTTCTGAGGATATTACTCAACAATTCCTACAATTCTGCTTTTGGTTGTTTTATTTTTCTTTATCCATAGCAACAGAGGCAGTGGTTCATAATGAAATTGTTGTTAAAGATGTCAGTAATAAACTTGAAACTTTTCACTTGTATGAAAACATCACATAATAATAAGCAGTAATGATATTAAACGTAGCAACTCATATTTCATTACAAAAGCATCAATGAACCTCTGTATACAATCAAGAAACATAAGTATTAAATATATTTAAATATGTCATAATACCGAATATCAATTATAATTTGACTAATGAATCTCTTATATAAAATCTATATATAAATACTAATTCATTAAGTTAATGCAAAATGTGTATTCAGTCCTTCAACCATTGCAACTACAGATCCCATGATGCCCGGCGGCAAACCAGGAAGTACCACACACAATTCAAACCCAACATTTCTAAAATTAAAGAAACCAAACAATGGTGGACTTGAACAAGACAGCAAAGACACAAAGTTATTAACTTTAACTTTATCTGCCACTAAACTGTCAGATAGTCATGACATCATCAACGGCCGACACACAAACAGTCATGACATCATCAACGGCCGACACACAAACCGGAAGCAGACAGAAAGGCGACGACATCCAGCATGGAGCGTAAAGCAGAAAAGAAATGAACTGAAGGACTCACCGATTGGCTGCAGACCGGTCCAAACTGAGTTTAGTGAATCCACTTCCTGAAAACAGGTCGCAGTGGTCACATGACCCACAGCACACCTCTCTCTTAAAGAGACAGGACTCACCAGACTGTTGAATTACCTTTGAAGAATTAACAAAACCACCCAAATAACAAAGATCACAGAAAAGACAACAATATAAGAGACCCAAATCTGTAGCTTCAGATCAGCTTCATTCATTATCTTATTAACAGACTGAGTTTGGGGCCTTTGCTTCACATCATCATCATCGTGGTGTCCAACAGGTTGCCTGAGAGGAAGGGCACAGAGTTGACCCGAGGCCACGGCTGGACGGTCAGGATAGACGTTCATCAGAGATATTTTATCTTATTTTGGCGCCTCTTGGATGCCTGATGGGAAATAAAATGGCGGCAGCAGAGGCGGTGTGTGTGTGATAAGTGGTCATATTTACATATGAGCCACATCATAAAGCAATATTTAATATTAATGTGGGTTTAAACGTCTTTCACCACGACTGTCTTCACTCTGGTGTCGAATCGATCGCAGCTGCCCTGGGAGGGCAAACACGCAAAAGACAACCATGAGGCTCGGATGTGTGTGTGTGTGTGTGTGTGTGTGTGTGTGTGTGTGTGTGTGTGTGTGTGTGTGTGTGTGTGTGTGTGTGTGTGTGTGTGTGTGTGTGTGTGGTACAAACATATATTTCTGTATTTTGGTGCCGCTCCGGTCACAGTTCCATCCACTCAGATGTTTCTACACCTGACTGAATCGTCTTCCTGGTAGCGTGTGGGAAGAACGCTGCACCATTTATAGTCACACACACACACACACACACACACACACACACACACACACACACACACACACACACACACACACACACACACACAAGTACAACACTCTGGTGTGTTACTGAATCTCCACTCAACTCCGCCGGAGCACCAGGGTTCCCGCTCTCTAGTTGTGTAATATCGTTTCATCTTTTCACTTTCTTCCTCACAAATCTCCATCTCCATGGCGACGGCAGCATCAGCATCTGCACGCATCACACGGGGAGCAGCTGGGTCCTGCATTAAATGGGCGTTCTGTGTATCTTTAAAATTTAATAACTTGCACATATTTAGTGTATATTAATGTAAAAATCCCAGGGCTTTGACTTTTTCGTTTGTGTCCTGGGGGGTCGTGATCTTCCTACACACACGCTGCTGCAGGGGTTCAGACATGCGGAGCAGAAACTCCAACGCCTCAAAGAAAAACCTTTGATATCTGTCTGTTACTGAACATCAGAGTGAAGCCACTGATGACGGCTGAAATCATTTTCTTTTCTTATTGACTGGAAATACTGGAGGTACGACCGAAAATCACTCATTTCTTTTAGTACAGAAGTCTCCATTTATATTTATGACTGACCTTTTTGACCCAAATGGACACCGTAGGGCGATCGAGGCCCCCAGTTTTGGACTCAGAGCAGCCTCTGTAGAAGACCTGATGAAATAAATACATAAAGATAAATCGGGAGTTTCAAGTCTCCTGAGCACTTCACCTGCCGATGAGGTCATGTGATCACTTTGTTTGTTTGTTTGCACGTTCACACAAAAACTGTCTGATGGATTTATGATTTACATTTGCTTTTTAGAGCTTTCTTCTTTAGTAACCGCTCTTTCTCGATTATCATTTTAAATACAACTTTATTGTCATCCGTCCATTTAAATCCTGTCATTGAGCCGAGGCTGTCGACCAATCAGAGGCTTTGTTACTGGCTATGCTTTGACACAATGACATAAACGTGCGTTGAAACAACTCAAAGTTTTGTCATCAGTAATTTATTACTCAACACTGAAGGTAGTTTAATAAAATAAGTTGCAGCTTTCAAATATAATGAAGTGTTTGTGCAACAGATGACATTTTGGAAACGACGTCTACAACTTTTTTGCATTAATATCAGTAAAAAATATCTACTCAATCGTGCAAAGTAAAGTAAGTCACAGGAATCCTGCAAAGCGACACTTTGTTCACTCATCAACACGATGGCTGTGAATTCTGAACTCCTGCTTTATTCACACTTGGGTTCACACACACTTTGTGCTGGTGGGTTAAAGTCCGACCAGTGTGGACGTTTAGGTGTGAAAATGTCAGAGTTACACAGCAGGGGTGAAAACGGCTTCACTCAACTCTTCTTTTTTAACTGTATTATCCCTGATGATGATGATGTAAAGCTGTTTATTCCTTAAAATTAAAATAGAAAATTAGTTTGAAGCAAAGTGACTTCATGAGACCTTTCTCTCAGTTCTCCACTGCATGACTCATATGACGAAAATAACTCTTAAAACATTTCATTTTTAAAACAATAATGAGGACAGTTTTTTATTCTTGAGGGTCAGCGAGCAGCAGAGAACACACACGACTGTAAATATGACCCAGGCTGGTGTGTTTACCTCGTTTGTGTGATAAAACCAACGATAATGATTTAAAATACAGAGTCCACAAGCAGCTCCAGTAACATGAATAAAGCTGCATCAGCAGTGGAGAACGGAAATGAATTCAGCTTCTAGCAGCGAGAATGTGGAAATTCTTCCCCATGAAGTTATGCCTTAATGAAAAATCACTATAACGCTAACGTGATGCTGGGGGTGTTTGTGTCGCTTCTTCTATTAAAACACAAAACAGTAGGAATTTGGCTTTCTCCAAGAGAGAAAACTCCAGCTTGACCCGAGTCAAGCGGGATAAAAAATAAAATAGAAATAAAAAATTTTTTAAATGAATATAAAATTAAAATTTAAATAAAATTATATATATGCATATATATATATATAAACTAAAAATAAAATAAAATAATATATATATAATTTATATTTAAATATTATTTTATTATATTATTTTATTATTTAGTTATATGTGTGTGTGTGTGTGTGTGTGTGTGTGTGTGTGTGTGTGTGTGTGTGTGTGTGTGTGTGTGTGTGTGTGTGTGTGTGTGTGTGTGTGTGTGTGTGTGTGTGTGCAATTATCTCCGGGATTATTAAAGTATCTATCTATCTATATGTAATTTTATTTTTAGTTTTTCATTTTTAATATAATAAACAAGAATAAACTTTCATATATATAAATTTTTATTTTGATTCATATATATATATATACATACATATATGAGCTATGATGGATTTATAATGGATTTATGATTTTTATAATTTGCATTTTACGTTAAAAGAAGAAGATTGGAGATAAGAATTTCCATTTTAGGCACAAAAAAGTAACCCTCTGGGCACCAGACACTGAATGCTGAGTAAAGAAAACTGGAACGTTACAGAGTTTTATCTGCAATTATGCAAAAACCCAGCGACTGGCCGAAGCCATGTTGGTTGGTACAAAGGGAATCGACGATGCCTTGATCTCGCTCACAGCGCTCTGCTCTCTGAGGCGGATGTGAGGCAGGCAGCACATCCTACAGGAGGATGAATGGAAGAGCAGCTGAGCACACACAAGTCACCCCTTGTGCCACGTTTTGAATTATGAATACAGGCAATTAAACTTTAAATCCCCCCCCACAGTAAAATGATAGAGAAAGCTAATTAACAAGCACTTTTTAAAAATTCTTTTTTAATTCTGGAGCTTCTCATTTGCACATAAGATAGAGAGTAATAGCCTCAGATAGGATCTGTCTTGTGTTACATCCAAAGGCCTTTGCATTAATTTTTTTTACTGTAAAAATACAGTTTTATTCTTGCACTGCTCATAAAAATCTTCCGGAACTTCTTCCTGTCAGCAACACCGACCTGGTAAGACGTTGTCAGCTCCAGCCCTGCTCCCGTTGAGTCAGCTGTTTCATTCTCAACCAGGTGTGTTGTTTTCTTCTTCTTAAAGATGAAGAAAGTGTCGAGATGAGGAATGAAAACATCGGTGCATGGGTCACACGGGGAAAAAAAAAACAACCTCTCATCTTTCCATTCAATGCATGAATATTAATAGAATATAAATAGTTCAGTTTAAAAATAATGTCTCTCATCTTCAATTATGATTTTAATAGTCAATGTGAGTGCAATGGTGCCCCCTTGTGTAACGTCTAATAAATCTGATGGTGATGATGTGTAATCAGATGTGACCGCAGAAGATGAAGAACCTGGTTTGATCCCGTCTGTGGATGTTTTATTCCACACATTTCCTCTGTGCTAAACTTGTATTGATTCTCTCAGACTGTCCGGGATGCTCTCTCCCTCCTTCCTCCCTCCTTCCTCTTCCTCATGAGGCCGACTGCAGCTTCCTCCTCCTGTCAGAGCTCTGAACTCGCTGACCAGCTCCGGCCTCCGTCAGGCGGCTGTAAGACACAGCTGTCATAACCTGCAAGAAGAAACAAAACAAAGACAGGGAGCGTCGAATAGTTAACAAAAAAATGTCTGTCAAGGTTTTCCTTTATGGAGGTTTTAGTTAATCCCTGAATAGAGTTTAATCTTCTGTTTTGAAACTGGAAATGAAAGAAACACCTTCAAGTACAGTTGATTTTATTCAACACAAAGATCGAGAACGGAAAAATACAGCTGCATGTGGGTTGGCTTAGCGGAGCAATGCTAATTCATTATTTTATCCATTTATTTAATAAATTTAAGTTGTCAGCTCATCTTTAATTTATGTGTTTTCATTTATTTTTTAGTTTAGTTAGTCATCTTTGCTCGGTTAAAATGTGGTTTTAGTCAAAGAAAATGTCAGTCTGGTTCTTTTCCCTCAATAATATCGCATGTTTTTAATGACCTCAGGGTCACATCATCATAATCATCATCATCATCATCATAACTTTGCCACAAGGTCGACAAACATTTATGTACAGTTTGTGACTTAATTAGTTTAATCCTATAATTCTCAAATATTTAACACAAGTTTTGTACGATTCAAACAAAGAGCCTCCTCGTATTCATTAGCTGTTAGCATCCGTTCAGATTTAGCGCCTTGCAGCTCTCACGTGTTCTTCTTGGAGAGAAAGACTAAAAAAAAACATTTCCCAGAATATCAAATTCTTGCTGTAATTGATCATGTGACTCTATAAATACTTACCGTGATCATCACAAGGAGCATTAGCATCATGCCCAGCATTATATATAAATTATTGGTCAATCCTCCGGCCCACAGGGGGCCCAGGATGGTGGCCAGGCCCCCGACCGAGCGCCTGACGCCGTGGCTGAAACCTGGACGACACACAGCACAGGATTTAAGGCTGACGTTACCGTTCCGCTGGACAATAAAGCACATTCAACTATTTTCGTTGGATTGCGCGTGCTGAGGCGCGGCGGCTGAGTTACTGGCCAACCTTGTGTTTTCTCTGCAGTAACTTTGGAGAAGAGGGACACCTGAGACACGGCCACGAAGGGAAGCCCGAGCAGCTGCAGAAACACTCCGATGATGAAAGTCGACAGCTCCCATCCATAACCACCTGGCCGGGACGGAAAGTCGTAAATTAAACGGGATGAACGGATTATCAAATTACCTGAATTCTCACAAAGTCTCACAGTAGCTCTCAAAAACCTTAAAGTAATATATCTACGTATGGATCTCTACCATTTTACGATAATTTGCCTGTTTATTTGCTGGATTGTAAGTGTGTGACGGATCGTACTTCAGCTATCGAGCCTTTTTTCCCTTAGTTTTAAGTCCGTTCCACAAACGGGTTGGCACCAGCAGAGATAGCTCTATCCGAACAGGAAACCACCGCCAAGCTGGCAGCCGTTACATTTTTGTTCTCGACCGCTTCGCATCGTGTGCACGTTTGTGTGAATCTGTTCCCACTCCAAGTGTTGGATGTTCCTATAATCTTGAAATTAAAACGCAATTTTGATGATCAAACGCATTTCTTACTGGTCCAAGTAGCAAGACATGTTTTATTCAGCGTTTGTTTGTTTTTTTGGTCATCCTTTACCTTTTAGTATCTTTAGTTTCTTTGTTTGGTCGTAACAGATCGCAGGGTATACCTTAACAAATAGCATTTCTGTATAATCAGATTACTGTAATCCTTTTATACGTACTCAGGCGCTCCCCCTGCTCCGGCATCTGCCACTTGTAATCAGAGCCATAAACGTGACGAGCCTCCACAGACGGGGGGCCAACGGATCCAGTTTGCCTGTAAGATCTCCTATCGCTTATAGATCGAGTTCAACGCAGCAGGTTGGTAAACCTATACGACTCCCAGGGGCCCCAAACACCAACAGAGAGCATCGTTTCCTTCAAACAGCCACTAGGTTAGCACCTTGAGGTTTGCAGAGGAAGATGAGGCACCAGATACAAGCCGAGCAGCAGATGAGCAGGCCGGCGGCCAACACGGCGCGGTCCTCCACCTTCCTGCTCAGCCAGCGTACGAAGAAGAAGCCCAGGATGACCTCCACGCCGCACAGGCTGTACATCAGGCTGTTGGCCAGCTCGCCGAAGCCAAAGAAGCGTTGCGTCAGAGGAGTCACCATGGTCTGGAGGGTTTTTCAGAAAAAGACGGTCGCGAGGTCAGTCCGCCGAAGCGATTCGGTCGGAGGTAGCGGCTGGAAAGCTGATTAGGACCAAAATGAGCTTCATTCAGAGTAGATAAAAAGATTTGTTCTGTTTTGATGTTAAAATGATTTTCTAATCAAGGTCACTCTGTGACTCTTCAGCTGTGATAATGAGGAGAGAGGGCCTCTTCATTTCCCTGTCCAGGATAAATGGACTTTTACTTAACATAGCCATTTTCTGGTCTTACCGGCTGCTCAAAGTGCTTTACTATAGTCGCATTCACCCGTTCACACAGGCGCTGATAGAGACCACCATTCACACCATCACTACCAATGGAACAGCTTCACCATGTGGATTGCAGGGCTGGGAATCCAACAATCGACCATCCGATTAACGGATGACAACTCTGCCTCTGACCCGAAACCGCCACATAATCATTCTCCAATTACAGAATGATTATGTGCTCTCCCTATCTCAGATCTACTTGGAGCATTAAGCGATACTGGAATATTTTCTCAGTCTTTCCAGGTTGGGCTCAGATTGATGCAGTTTGGATGAAACTGCGGGTAAAATAGTGTGACATGGTGTGAAATGCTTGGAAACTCCAGCTGATGGGTCTCGACGGTAGCTGCTCTCACCTCCAGCGCCGTCTGATTGAAGAGAGTGATGAACTGAGCCGTGAGGAGAACGACTAACTCCTCTCTCAGCAGCTCTGCGGAGGAAAACACAGGGAGATGCAGACTGAAAAAACGGGTAAACCAACAAGAAAATCAAAAAACACGCTCCAGTTCGACCATTAAATCAAAAGTTTTATTTGGCAGGCGAGGTTGAGATCATTGAACACAAAAAAAAAGAATACTTGGACTACGTGAAAGTGATCTTAAGATTCAAGCACACTCTGTCCAAAACATGATAAGACAAGAGGAAGAGAGAAATTAATAAATTCCAAATGTTGATACCAGTTTTTGGAACAAATACTCCCTTATGGTCTTGGAGGGGAGGAAAAATGAGCTGGGCTTGCAGCTAAATTTGGAAGTATCTGCCAGATGGCTGGAGAAATGGCTTAATAGCATGATGTGTGATCTGCTATGGTTCAGTTCTCTCTGTTCATTCTCTCATTATTTATGTCAGTTATTCTTCTCTAGCGTATTCGCTATGCGCACACCTACTTAGAGAATGCATATAATACAATGAACGTGTGTGTTCTATGTAGGGTAAGATTGGTTGCCATGGGTTTAAGCATTAGATTGTGACTTTCGATTTTGCCAGTTTAGGATATCTTTGAAGCTGGGGGGGGGGGGTGTTAGTTATCTGTCAAAAGAATCAAAACTACAGAGGTCCAAGTGTCCAAGGGACTCCGTCCCAAGTCGAACTAAAAACCAAGAAAACAAACCAAGACAAAGGTATTCTTGATACAGTGTTATTATTTGATACGTGGTCTGTTATTCTTTGATACGTGGTCTTGCTATTGTTTCTTTGTCTGTTTTTCTTTGATATTTTTTGTCTGTCTTTTGTAATTCTTTGATACAATAGTCTGTTATTATTTGATACTTTGTCTGTGAAACTTTGATATTCTTTGATACTTTGTCTGTTATTCTTTGATATTTTATTCTTTGATGCTTTGTCTGTTATTTTTTAATACTATGTAATTTTTTGTTACTTTTTTATTCTTTGATACTTTCTCTGTTATTCTTTGATACTTTGTCTGTTATTCTTTGATACTTTGTCTGTTATACTTTGATACTTTTTTTAAAAAAATTTGATACTTTGTTATTGTTTGATACATTTCCTCTATGAGAGTGAATTTCTGTTGATATTTTGGTTATAATGATTTTTTTTAAAAACTTTTCTTCTCTTACATTTCAGTACAAGTCCAAGTTCGAGTGTGACAATAACGAAGGCATCAAGCTAACTTCCCAAACTGTTTATTTTTAACTTTAACCCATTAATACTGGTGCATATATGGTTTATGAACAATACATATTTGATATCTTTCAAGACATTGACTTCCCCTGTAGCCTTACATATGTTGTTTGTAATGCAAAGAACCACAAGTGAAAAGACGTGATGCCAGAGAGAGAATGATCTGCCTGAGTTTTAAAGATTCTTCACTCACACAGAAGAAGTCAGGGAAGATCAATAATTCAGGAGCGAACACCAAACACACTGAACCAGCGAACACACACTCCTACGGTGTGAACAGAGCTGCAGACAGCCTCTAGTTTAGCTTCAGCTTCTCTGTTGCTGCAGATTTTCTTCAAAATGGAATCAATGGGGACGACGTTGGATACATAACCGATTCTGTCTCAGTTTCATCCGCAAGTCAACCACAGCAAGTCAGTCAATAACAGAGGAAGGCTGCCATCCATCCCTCTGCCACATGTTCAAAGAGTGAGAGGATCAATACTTTAACAAACACACACACACACACACACACACACACACACACACACACACACACACACACACACACACACACACACACACATACACACAGAGTAACAGTACAAAAGAAGATGATCAATAGCGACACAATGACTGCTTGCATTCCATGTGAACTTACAATGACACTAATCCAATAGATACCTTACATCATCTGCACACACACACACACACACACACACACACACACACACACACACACACACACACACACACACACACACACACACACACACACACACACACACACACACACACACACAGTGACATGAAGCAGACACATGGACGTAAGTCCAATCAATACTCAGGGAATCTGATTTGTCACATAGAATTCCTCAAGAGAATCCCAAAGAACTGGAGTGTGTGTGCGTGTATGTGTGTGTGTGTGTGTGTGTGTGTGTGTGTGTGTGTGTGTGTGTGTGTGTGTGTGTGTGTGTGTGTGTGTGTGTGTGTGTGTGTGTGTGTGTGGTGGAAAATCAATGCACCGATATGAAACATGTGTATTGACAGTGACACCTCTTCCTGCCTGGACCCGGTGAATAAAGCCCAGCAGAGCTCAGTGGCATCTGCAGCCCTACGGTTGCTGCAGGGAGGGCATCCAGCATAAAAAACTTTGCCAAACAAATACGAGCGTTTATCGACAATGGAAAAAGGAAAAAGGATGCCACGCCGTGGCGACGCCTAACGGGACACGCCTCCGTCCACTCACCTCTGCCGATGCCGAAGGGTTTGAAACAATTCGACGATGCCGAGGCTCCGGCGGAGACATCCGATTTGTCCAGTTTGACGGCTTTGTACGTTTGCACCGGCTCTTCGGACCTCATCAGTGGCACCTCCTCGTCCTCCTCCTCCTCCTCCTCCTCTTCCTCATGGCCCTCTTCTTGTTTCATCTCCATCGCCACTCCTTCCTGCGAGCCGACAGGAGGTACATCCCAGTATATAGCCAGGACCACAAACTGGAGCAGCACCCACAGCAGACACATGAAGATCTTGGAAAAGGGAGGTAAGAAACAAAAATATTAAGAAAAAGAACCACAAAATAAAAATTTTAATGACATCAAAATCCTCCCAAAAAACTATCAGGGGAGATTTACTATTTGTTAGATAGAGGAGAGAATTCAGAGTAAAATTAAGAGACAACTTCTGTTGAAAAATGGTTTGTTTGGTGTTTAATTCAAATAAACTGTTTTATTTTTTATTCTTCCTAGAAGAAAGGAGAGCAACTAAATCTCCAGATGATTTAATGAGGCGTCCAGAAAAGCACAAATTACTGATCGCATTGCTGCCATTACCCCAGGGGACGTGTATTTGTTCACCACAAAGGGCCCCACTTTGAAATCGCACAGACGCAGGAACAGGTTGAACGCCGGTCCTACGGAGACAGGAGGAAGAGGAGCTGGAGTCAGAACAGGAAGGGAGAGCCAGCAAAGGAGGAGGGAATCCTTCCCAGTGTGAGAAGGAAAAGGGAAGGAGAATCATAACGACGGCTCTCTCAGTGGGGGGGGGGGGGGGGGGGGGATTCACCAACAAGGAGGCCGGCTTGTCGGCACGCCATGATGGCGGCGAAGATACCGGCGCGCTCCTCCGGCGAGGTGCTCCGGGTCAGGAAGCCAAAGATGGAGGAGCCGGCTCCAGCTCCAACACCTGAGAGGAGGAGAACACCTTCAGTGTGTGTGTGTGTGTGTGTGTGTGTGTATGTGTGTGTGTGATCATGGTGCATCATCAAATGCGTGTCATCACCTGCCACCAGCCGGCTGCTTAGCAACAGCCACTTTGAGTATCCCATAAAATACATGAAGTTACCTGAGAACACGGAGGAGAATCATCCTGTTAGAGGAAACGTTTGAGTCGATCTAGAATCATTTTCACCTCCAGCAACGCGGTTCTGTTTTCACTGGCATCTGCTAGAAATAGAAGTTTTTTTTATGGCGTTTAATTTAAATGTTCTGTCGGGTCTTTTACGACTAAATGTCCAGAAAGTAGTGCATTCTGGGATGCGCCTCAAGAAAAATGTGTGCATCCCAACATAACATTTATGCATCCCAAAAGTAATAACAGAATATACGGTAGAAGAGTACGCAAGGATTGACTTTAGCCAATAGTATAATATCTGTAATATGTTCCTGCTTTCCAGAGGATAAAAACGAAGTTGTCTGAGTTTAGCCCAATGGGAAGATGTTCGTGATTTGAGTTAAATGATGTTAATAATAGATATGCTGCCACAAAATGCGTCTGGAGCTATAACTATATATTAATAATGTTCAATATTTGATTAAATATCTTGAGAAATAATGACGTAGTGACGTTACTGTTAATTAGTAATTAACATCTTTACGGAGTCACCACCGTGATGCATGGATGGAGAAGAACAGAAACCGGGTTTCCTTACATTTGGACTCACCAGCGATTTCAAACAGGTTGGAGAAAAGGATGATGGACTTTGTAGTTTTGGTCCGGTCGGACCAGAGCCCGAAAAACGGGCCAGTGAGCAGCCCGCTGAGACTGAAGGCTGACAGACCCAGACCCAGGAAGTACGGGGGGGCCTCCAGGATCTGGAGATACTTCCATATGGTTGGAAGAATGACAGCTGAGAGATGTTTAGATTCAAATTCAGGCTAAAATCTGCTTTGAAGAGGTCATTATTTGATGTTTTCAAGACAAAGAGAACAAACTCACCGTATTCGACGCCGCTCAGAGTAAATATTAGTCCGATGGTGAAAAAAGTTAGATTCCTCTTGGTGCGATTCTCCATGATGTGGAAGCCTTGTGAACGCCTTTCAGACGCCAGACGCCGCCTGCATGAGGCGTTCACAAACACAACATCAGATAATAGGAGACACTGTGAGTCCAATTACAACCACTGGCCTGGATAATCAGAGGAATTGGTCTCACTATTGTACAAGGTCACAACTTCATAGGGATAGAAAACAGAGTTTCCCCCCCCGACGGTCCGGCTGCAACGGATCCAGACCCGAGGATGAAGACGGATCCTGTCTGAGTCACGTCGACGGCGCCGAGCCGCTGTGTGTCGGGTAACCAGGTGAGGTAAAGCACACGCACCTTCATACATTTTTAATCTTGTTTTCCTCTCTTTCATAAATAGCCCAGTCCTGGGATGAAATGCTCCACGGCCCCATCAAGGGTCATCCAAATAAATAAGTCAGTTTCACAAAGCTGCTCTATTTCCTGCCTGTCAAACACAATTCATCAGCAGCGCGCAGGCAGAGGTGGGCCGTCAGGGCCAGCAAGGTCTTCTCTGCCGGCCTGACAAAACCAGAACTCATGACGAAACTTATGATGAAAGTTAGTTTTATTTTAATGCATATATATTTAAATAAATCTCTATACATTTTTAAAAGAAATGTAATTAAATTTTTATATACTAATCTGATCCCTGCAGGGAAATTGGGATATAATATACGTTGGGATATAATATTACACGGGCCAACACTGGGTGAGTGTTCTATTTTTAGGTTACAGAGGTTTTATCCAATCAGAATTCAGCTAGCTTGTGTTGCCAGGTTCAATGAAATCTGCCCAGGACCTTCAGAATCTAGAATGCAGGCGTCCCTGAACTGTCTATTAATAGACAGACGCGATAGCCAATCAGATCACGTGTTGGCCTTCTAGGACCTGCTAGCTGGCCCTGACATGTACGTGTCATGTGATTGGATACTCACTCTGAAAAGACGGCGCTATGTAGACGATGTGCAATTGTACAACTGAAGAGAAGCTCCAGTGAGACGAGGGTCTGGTCCCTGAAAAAGCTGATTTGTTGCTGGAATTAAAACAGATAAAGTGTAAACTCAAGTCATAGAAGTGTTCCTGAGGAAAGAAAGGAGAAGTGACTTTGTGTTTAAATCAGCCGTTTTGGTGAGTACAACCATTTTATTCATTTAATTTTTCATATTTAAAATTTAACGCAGTCACTGCTGTAAAATAGCTCGTTTCATACATGATAGAGGCGATGTAATATCTAGTAGTATAAAGGTCACACAATTAAGGTTGACTAAGTAGAACATCACTGGAGGCCTAGGTGTGAGATGTCAGGTAAACCAGGATCATGCTTCCTGGGATGAATAACAATAATTTAGCTAAATGATGGGCTCTGTTTCCCAGGTTCTGTTTGGTTCCTGTCCGTCGGCGTGATGTCACCGAGGCCACGCCTCAACCTCTTATTTCTGCAGCATGAATGATAAAAAAAGATTTCTGATTGTTTGAAAGCCATAAACCCGTTCAGCTCTTTCTTTATCAGACAGAGTCTGAGCCCAGGCCAATGAAACAACATCAAACTTCAATTGTTCTTGTTTCTGTGTCCCGACTGGTTCAGTGTCATTGAGTTTCTCCATTCTGTGTAAAATAGGAATAATCAATGTGGGATTAATGCAGCTCCTCTTGGACAAATTGCTGCCTGCAGCCGAGTCTCACGGCCCCACTGAGAGGTCATTAGCATCCTACCTGCCTCACCTGTGGCGGTTTCTATAGAAACGCACGAGGGTGGAAGGTGTTCCTGTGCTCACCTTTGAGCCGCGGTAAACAACAGCCTCCTGGAGCCGCCGGAGCCTCCAGGTGATCAGCCGCTGACAGGACATTTGACTTTCAGATCGAGAGCAGCTCGTTAGGCGGGTGCACAAACTCTACCCCGCGTGGGGGGGTTGGAGTGGGCATGTTTTTGAAAACAGCTTCTCCTCGCCGGTCGTTCACCGTCCCCATTAACATCAACCTGCAGGGCGCTCGCAGGCGGCAGGCACGGTAAGGGAGCGCCGGCGACGGGCCGAGGCAACACTGATGGGAGGTCATTACACACCGTGTGTGTGTGTGTGTGTGTGTGTGTGTGTGTGTGTGTGTGTGTGTGTGTGTGTGACGGTGGTGAAAACACACCCAGATGAAGAAATAGAACGAGTTTGAACAGAAACAGATTCTGAAAGACGCTGTTTAATTTCATCGTATTTGAAAAATAAAAATCTGATGATGTCATCGGGGTCCAGAAAACGGCGCTGTAGCTTTAGAGATCCCTCCACTTCCCGCTAGCGCTAATACCAGGCTAACGCTTCTGTTTTTAAAACCCACTGGCATGGATGTTCAATTTGTACGTAAAGACCAGTCTAGCCCTAATTTAAATAAAGGATGAGATTTGATCGATTATTATTTTTACGATGTTGAAAAAATGGGCAAAAAATAAAAAACAAACCTTGATAAAAACTAGAAATTCCTGAAGGAGGTCTTGCAGAGTTTTTATTCCAAAAATCGAACCAAATCTGTTCAAGTACTTTTTGTCTTATAGCCGTGAAGAGGAGTCATGTGGTTTATGAGAAAAAGAAAATTACCACTAATCATGTGAAGCAAATCAATTCATGGCTCAAACATGAAATATTGATCCCTCAAATCAAAATCTAATTTTTATCACCGCTGGATTCAACGGCTGCTCCTCTGGCGTCCACGAGGTTATTTATTTATACGTGTGTGTGTGTGTGTGTGTGTGTGTGTGTGTGTGTGTGTGTGTGTGTGTGTGTGTGTGTGTGTGTGTGTGTGTGTGTGTGTGTGTGTGTGTGTGTGTGTAAAGACACAGGGATTTACTGCAGACGACCCCTCAGGAGCTGGACTGGAGCCGGGGGCCGGACTGGCGCGGGGGGGGCCCGCGGACCCGGACCCTGACGCAGGTGTCGAGCGTGGGCGAGGACCGAGCCGTCCTGCTGGGCTTCACCATGATGGCGTTCTCCGTGCTCATGTTCTTCGTGGTCGGCATCACCATGGTCCAACCGTACGTCAGCAGGTGAGAAAACGACCAATAGGAACGCGGCTGCTCTCACAAAGGAGTAACTACTTCCTGTTTGTTGCGTTCCAGTAACTGGACGGAGGTCAGCTGTGTTCTTCTGAGCACCGAGGTCCTCCAGGAGTGGGTGGACTGCCGAGGCGTGAGCACCGTGCCTTGCCTGAGGGTAAAGGTCAACCTCACCTCCTCCAATCAGACGGCGTTTCTCCATCTCGATGAGGAATTGGTCCTCCTCGCACTGGAGGTAGTAAATTCCTTGTTTTTTGGTCTTTATGTGAAGCTTTACGAGCCTCTGGGAGGGGGTTGGAACTTTTATGCTCAATTTGCTTTACGTCCTACATGAAGGACCGCTCTGTGGAGCCGTCCTAGTTTTCCCATCAGCCATTGAGGCGAGCACCTGAGAAAATGACAAGGGCGGAAAAAAAAACGCAGCGGTAATGGAAAAGTAGAGGCCGTCTGATTGTGGGATCAGCCAGCAGACGTTATTAGAGGATGTTCTCGCTGCTCTTCTGCTCCATTCAGGAGGAGAGCATTAAACATCTCAGGGAGGTCAGGACGGGGTCACCACCAAAAAACAGAATCAAGAACAAAAGAAGAAGCTCGCGTCCCGCCTCGCTGATTGCAATCAGGACAAGTGCATCACTTGATAAAAATTGCTTGTCGATGATCTCCTGTCTCTCCCAGTGTTTCTACATCCCAAAATGTCGGATGGACCGGGCGGAACTTCAAGAAGAAGTTGAGAAAGTGCAGAAGAGCCTGGACAATCAGCTGGAGAGCGCCTCGTCGTGCCTCTCTGACGCCGCCGCTCACCCCGGCGAGGCCGTCCTGCGGAGGAAGTACGGCCGCGGCGACACCCTGTTCGCCCTGCTGTGGCCCGGCCTGATGCTGGGGGGCGGGGCTCTGCTGGTGGGGCTCGTCAAGCTGACGCAGGTCTTGGCCCACCTCGCCGCCGAGGCGCGCTGCGAGGCGCCGGGGGTCAAGCTGACCTCCAGGCTGACTCGTGGGAAGCTGTACCGGCTCCTCCAGAGGCACGGGTCGCAGTCGCCCTCGTGACGCCTCTGGGGTCAGAGGTCAGGTTCAGACTATTTTTGTCCAGCTGAAGATTCTTAGTGAGATTTTAGACACGGTTCTACTGGAATGTAAAGTCACGCCGGTCATGATGTGAAAGCTGGTGAGAGCAGGGGGGGTCAAACTCATTTCCACTGAGGGCCTCATCAGCATAACAATTGTACTCATAGGGCCAGATGTAACTAATAAATGTAACTAAATATAACTAATGTAACTAAATCTAACTAATCCTTAATGTTAAATAACTGAATTTATTATTTATTCTAGTTACAAACATTACAGTTGCTCAAAAAATGTTTCTCTGTTCCAACATAAATCCTTTTGTCAGGTTATTAAACCCACAGAACTCCATCAATCAAGGATCAAACTATCAATCAATAAAGAAAAATAACATCAGACACAAGTTAGGACGTTAACTTTGTTCAGAATGAGTTAAAATGGGCTGAATTACTGCATTCTGGGAAATGCAGTTTTTGTTCAAAAGCACATTTTGACCTATTTATTTTAGACACTCTCGCAGGCCACATAAAAAGACGTGGTGGGTCACATTTGGCCCCCGGGCCTTGAGTTTGCCTCACAGGCAACAACATTCCTAGAATTAAATCCAAGACAATCTGGAGAAATGTTGTGTTTTTATTCGACAGTACAATAAATGAATGCATACAGTTTGTTTGTCGTCAGACGTGGTAACATGAGGACGAGTCCAACAATGGAAGAGGTTTCCTGGTATTTACACACATGAGCAGATGGCTAACAGGGGCTAACGCTTCAAACATGCAGGTTCTCTCTTTGTGCTCAGAATCCGACAAACGGCATCCAACATCATCCTTCATCCCACATCCACCTTCTGCTCCGTCATTCACATCGTCTCCACGACTCCCAGCCGTCTTACTTCTGCGTGAGGATGGCGCTCGCGACGCGTTATTCCTCCTCTTTTTTTTTTTTTATTTGGTTAGCAGTTTACATGTGAGCTGGCTTACATTTAAAAAGTACAAAAATATATATTACCTCTGTAGTTATTCAAGGAAAGTATTTGCACACGTAGTAGCATCATTATCGTTATGTGTTAACTTCATGGTGACTTTGTTGTACCTCACACAAGTAACAAGGTCATTTCTACATGAGATTCAAGTAAACAACATCAGGTCAGACAAACAGAAGAGTCGATAATGTGAGGAGTTCATGCATAATGCAGGAAAACCAGTACAAAGGGAGTAACCACAGTTCCTCTGTGACGTGTGCGGCTGTAGTCTTCCTCAGTTTGGGTCCGGCCCGCCGCTCTGGGATCGCTTTCCTGAGTCCGACTGGGTGTCATTTGGTAAAGCTGGGACAGTTCCTCCACCCCTGGACTCCCCTCCCCCCCAGACCACTGGAACGGGACGATCACAAACAGGAAAGGGGGTTTTCAACCTGGATGTCGCCATCATCGAGCGGAAACGATGGCTCAGACGTTTCAGATGGCTTCGATCGACGCTACCAAATAGAAACCTGGGAAGGAGGAGCAGGAGGCGGGGTCCGAAGGCGGGGGGGTGGGGGGGTGGACCGGTTCTGTCACGGAGCAGCGAGTTGTGTTTTTTTTCCCCATGTAACATCAGTACAATGTCCTCCGACACACACCGCTCTGTCGACATCGACGCTTTCCACCAGCATACAGTACATAACGTGATCACAAGTTGCATAGAGTAACAGGACAACGCTCAGAGGAACGCCCCCCCACCCTCAGTGACTCTCGCCTTTATCAGCCGACTGATGACGGACGCCCCCCGCCCCTCGACATCCGACAGAATAATACTGAAAGACAAACAAATACTGCAGAGATCGCCGCGGCAAGCACACGCAAGACCTGGAATAGTACAAATAAGACTGTGGAGTAGTGGGATTACAACGTCTAGTACTTTGGCTCAGTAAAAAATACTCAAAAAAAAAAAAAAAAGGAATATGTGCACTGAACGCGTTTTAAACTACGATATGGAGGCAACCGGCAGCTGCGGGGGAGTTAAACGCTAACCAACGCGTCTGCTAAGTCCTGTTGTTACGCGTTGGATGGATGTGACGTTGTGCAAACCGCTCGGTTTCCACTTCGACACCTTTAATCCACGGTTGAAAATAAAACCCCCAAAAATGATGCGGTTACAGTTTTCCTCGTTTTGACGATAACATTCGTGTCGTACGCTGATGACTGCGAGGTGTTGTACGTAATCCATCCGTACTTTGCTCACACGAAGAAGGAAACTCCGTAAAGTTCATAGTGCAGGAAGAAGTTCCAAAAAAACACCTGTGGAAACAGGAGGGTTTAGGCGTTTTGTCGAGGAAGCGGCCTTCAGGGGGCGCCGTATTGAGGGGCGCTCCGGCGGGTCGCGTCCGCCAGGCCTTCGTCGATTCGCTGGGGGGGAAACGCTCCATTCCGCTTCTCGTTTTCGATCCTTTGGTTCTCGGCGGTTTCTATTCTCAGTTCATGGCGTGCTGACGGATGGTGTGGAAGATCCAGTCCATCTTGGTGGTCCAGCCGCCGTGGTGGGCGTCGTTCATCTGCTTCATGAAGTAGTCCAGCGCCTCCTGCTCCGTCTTGTCCAGCGCCAGCGTCTTCCTGATGTAGGCGATGTCGTCAAACGACTGCAGCTCAGGCATCCCGGAGCCCAGCATCATGGAGAACAGGTTGATGAAGAGGTTGGCGTGCTGCCGGATGGCGAGGTACGCCTTGTAGCACATCTCCTGGAACCTGAGGGCGGAGCGGCAGATGTTACATCCCACTCTCCTCCGACCAATCAGAATCAATCCGGAACAAACGTACGAACAAACGTACGAACGAACGTTCGAACGAATGAATGTGCGTACGTACGTACGTTCCTTCGTACATTCGTACGTACGTATGAACGAACGTTCGAACCAATGTACAAACAAAAGCACCTTTCGAACTCCCTCGTTTTTGTGCACTCCTGCGTTCCTTTGCTGATGACGATCAGGAAGTCTTGCGTGAGCACGAAGGGAACGCGTTCCCTCTTGTAGCCAAACTTCTTCTTCTTGTGATCGAGGAAATGACCGAAGTCTATGTGGAACAGCTGCGAAAAAACAAAAAAACAAAACACCATCATGAGTTCAGAGAGCAGACGCAGATGATCGTTAAAAACACCCGATCGGGCGTGGCCGCTACCTGTCCGTCGTCTTTCACCATGATGTTGCTGTTGTGTCGGTCGCCGATGCCCAGGATGAAGGTGGCGACGCAGTAGCCAGCACAGGAGCGTGTGAACAGATCGATGGCCTGGTCGTACCTTAAAAGAAAAGAAACAGAAAACTCTTTCCTGTCAGATTTTAGACAAGAATTCAAAGAAAAAAGGAAGTCGATTTTCTAAAAATTCGTGGGGCAGAAAAGCCGTTGTGTCGCTCACATCTCCCCCTTGTTTTTATCCTTGAGCCACTGATGCAGCGTGTGGCTGTTGAACTGCAGCGCCCCCTTCAGGCCTCCTTTGCACTGGATCTGCATGATGGTGTGGGAGTTCCTCACCACCTCGATCAGACCCACACAGTCGCCGATGGACAGGCAGCCGTACGGCAGCATCCTGAGGGGAGGGGGACGGAGGGCAATCAGAGAGAGAGAAGCGACGATTCGGACGGCGCTCTCGTTAAACCGATTCATCTGCATTCAGGTGACGGCGACATGAAAGCGAGCGGCGCCGGATGACGCCGCACCTGCATCCGTGCCGCGGAGCCTACCTGAGATCAAGGCCTTGGTTCTGCCAGATGTTCTCCATTATCCTAATGATCTGCAGCGTCAGCATGTCCTGCCTCAGATCTGCGGAAGCAGAGAGAGACGAGGAGGAGGATGACGGCGTGCTGATTATCGGCCGCCCGGCTGCTCTTTGATCAGCGCCCGCGATGCATTATGGAACGCAGCTGTCGGAAGCGGTTTGCGCGCAGATGTTTCCGCCGCTCGACGCGGATGCAGCCGCGACGAGGCGACTTGTTCTTTATGAAACGCGTCTAAACGTGCAGGTAGAACCGATGCACATAAAGAGAAGGAGGATAACAAACACACACACACACATACACACACACACACACACTCACCGTCTCCATTTTTGAAAATGATCTCGTTGTTCTGAAAGAGCAGCTCTGACATCATATCTGGGTTTTCCCAGTTCAGCCACAGAGGTCGCTTGGCTGAAGACATCATCCGGCATTCCTCCAGGCTGCAGGAAGACACGGATACGATTAAAGACGGGGAAATAAAATCTATAGGAAGACAAGTCCTCAGTTAACGTGTATTTACTCGTGTTTCCATGTCGGAAACGATTGTTTCACCTCCACCGAGTCACGTCGAGTGGATTTACTGTAAAATGAAGCGTCTTCTTCGTTCGCTTGAACAGGAGCCGTTATGGTTAGTGTCGTTTTAGATTCTGAGCCTTGAAAACATGAAGCTCAACACGAAGGGCGGTGACGTACCGGAGCGTCCCCAGCTGGTGAGCTGGGTTCAGGGGGGAGGTGAAGCTCTGCAGGGCGTCCATGTAGTCGGGTCGTCTCATCTGCTCCACCAGAAACTTCATCTGAACCTTAAAAGAGACGAATAAATGTGTGAATTTATTTCAAATGAAGTCGTCCCAGCCTGGAAAATATTACGGTACCTTCTGCACTGTAAGGCGCGCTGTCAGTTTTTGTTATGCTAATTGCTGTTGTTTAAACCAGCAGACTGATGGACGCTGGTTATTTCAAGAACCGATTTTAAAATCTTATTTGTAACTAATTCTAAAGCTTTTATTCTAAGAAACCATCTGCATTCATCTACGCCTCTCGTCTCACTCGGTATTCCGGACGACTCGTCCCCAGTCTGGATGAAACATCCTCAAAAAGCTCCCCGTCCTCTCTCTCTGCGGCGCATTTATAGGATTGAGTGGATCAGAATTAGCAGCCGCCATCTGTCAGATTACCTTCTGCGCCTCGTCTTTTTTCTCCTGTTTTAGGAGATCGGTGAGATTAATGAGCTTCTCCATGGCCTCCACCTGTCGGCTCAGGTGCTTCAGGTACATGCCACACGCCCGGCAGTACGACTCAAGCAGCAGCCCGAACCGCTGGCTCACCGTCTTGTTGTGCATCTCCGACCTGCAGACGGCGTAGGACAAAGAAGACGTTTATTACTTTTTCCCCAAAACGATCCCCAAAAAAAACCTCGAGTGACATCATCCGTTTCCTTCGGTGGCATTCAAAGAACAGTTTAACCTTTTCCAGTCCCAGAAAAACAGCCCCGTATTCCTGAAAGAAGACCTTTTCCAATCAACTCACTTCAAATGCCAGAAGAAGAAATGTCCTATCCTCTGATTGGTTAATGCCTTTTTCAGCAGGAAGCGTGCGAGTGGGTTATCGAGGTACTGCTCGTACTTCAGAACCTGGGCGCACAAAATAGTATTTGCCTCAGAAACAGGAGGTTTATGTTAAAACACTGGAATATTCCATTAAATTGAATATGAAGCGAAACGAGGATGAGACCCACTTGAACCAGCTGGATGAGGTACTGGGAGAGCTTGTCGTCTGTCAGGTATTTCTCAAGGCACTTCACGGCAAACTCTCTGATCATCGGATCGGGGAAGTTACAATCCAGCAGCTCCATGGCTTGTTCTGGTTTGATAGCGGGCCAGTCCTTCAGAAGGCAGTACATCTGAAACAGGAGAACACACACACACACACATTACAGATGCATCACTGTAATCATTAAGGTCAGGGCCGTGCATGCTTCCCCTTGAGAAGTCCTTCAAAATAAAAGCTTTAGGGGCACCGGAGACCTGAGCTTTACCTGGGAAATCTCATCTCTTGAGTTCCATTTCACAGCCAAGAGGATCTTGGGAAGGATCTCCGGCATATTGAGGCAGTCTTGTCTGAAACAGTTGAGGAAGATAAATTACTTTTTTCTGTTAAAAAAAAAACCTCTTGTAAAAAGGTATTGGAGCGCACACACACACACACACACACACACACACACACACACACACGCGCGGGTTACCTGTGCCTCCAGAGGAAGTCTTTTTCCTGCTCAGTGATTTCAGACAGCGGGTCTCGGGTACACACCTGGCGAAGCTGCTCGTTGTCGGTGTCCGTCAGCGGGTTGTCGCGTGCCAGTCTGTTGCTCTGAGAGGAGAAGACGGTTTAAAAACTACAGCGACACGCGGTTGAAAACGAGACTCAAACTCTGGTGACGTTACCAGGCCCGTGTGGCAGTAGTTGAAGCCCAGCTCTCTGGATATGTTCCAGTTAGCGTGGTCCTCTATGATGGTCATGTCGGGGTACTTGACCGGGCAGCTGAAGTGGTCGAACTCCAGCTCCAGACAGGGAGTCTCCTGCAATGTGGGAGGTGAGAGTTCATTGAAGGTGCGTACTGTAATCACAGGAAGGTGTCGACGAGTCATTACTGGAGCGGGATAAGAGGATCAGAGGTTTAGCTCCGGATCTGAAGCGCTAGCAGCTCCGTTACGGCCGCCTGCTGAGGCTCATGGGTAATAAAATCCACTAACGCGACTCCCTTCGCGCTGCTCACCTTGTTGGGGTTGGAGCCCGTCACGCCGATGGGGTTGAGCAGGTCTTCCAGGCCGTGAGGGACGGGCCACAGGTTGAGCGCCATCTTCCCGGACACCAGCGTGTGCGTGTAGTCGAACAGGTTGATGTTGCCCCAGGCCAGGGGGCAATGCTCCTACAGACGGAAGGAAACCGCCCCCCGGGGGGCGAGGAAACACGTTTAACCTCGACTCAACTAAACAGGAATTTAAAAGTATTTAAATGTATACTTCATGTTTTCAGATATCTGAAATAAAAAATAAAATAATTTTAAAATAAGTTAAAAATAAAATAACTTTATTTTAGTTATTGCCGAAATAAAAATAAAATAACTTTAAAATTAAACTTAATTAAAATTAAATTATATAATTAAAATTAAACTTTAATTTACATTAAAGTTAAACTTTAATTTAATTAAAGTTAATAATAAAATAATGTTATCTCAGTTATTGCTGAATTATAATAAAATGTTAAAATTTAGTAAAGTGCTAAACAGTCAATCAGAGTGTTTTAGCACATTCAGTATCGACTCATGTGAACTTAATGAAACCTGATTGGACCTGAGCGTGATGGAAAAGGAGCGACGGCAAATTGAATTCTTCATCGCAAGAATGTAGAAACACCGGTCGCCCACGTCCGACAGAAACGACGCTGGAGGAATGTTTGCCGACGTATTTATGACGCGCTGTTTTTTTTTCCTTCCCATCAAACGACCTCAACGAAAGTCAAACGAGGCAAAAACATCTCCAGCGATGCGGTGTTTCCACGTGTCGCTAACACGCTAACCTCCTTGGCTCCCTTCCGTCCTTTCACGGAGCAGATGGAGAGGCAGAGCCGGGCGGCGCGGGGAATGTCTGGAATGTACATGTCGTAGTTCAGCCACTCGTTCCACCTGGAATCCACAGGGAAACAACCGCGTGAATAATCGCCTCGCCGTCCCGTCAATCGATCTATTCCACTTCCTGTGCTACCTCGGGTTCGAGCAAGGCACTCGCTGGGTGTTGACGTTGTCACACAACTGCTCCCCACCGTGGTAAATCCCCGTCCGGACGTAGATCTAGAGCCGTCACACAAATAACACATTTATGTTATAATAAATCTACTTTAATAAATCAGGTGTGGCCGTGATCCACGCCGGCTGAACCTTATCGATGTCTCTGATGTTGACATTGACGTAGGTGGCGCACAGGATCCGGATCCTCAGCCTTCCGTTGATCGTCCACAGAGACTTGGTGGCCGTTTCTCCGTTCATGTAGGGCGTCGCCGTGGAAATCCGCCGCGCGTACGACGGCATGCTGAAGTTGTCCATCGGCAGCTGGGTGTACAAACTGTCCTTCGCCATCAGCATCAAGTTGGGCATCCGTCCCAGCATGATGCAGCTGCGTATGTACTATAAGGGACAGACGGTCACACGCTTTAGATTCATCAACCTGTAAGGGACTGGATTTTAATATTTAAACCCAGCAATAAGTGAAACGTTCATTGTTTGAGGCTAAAATGAAATGGGATTACCTTGTACTGACTCAGGGGGTATTTCTCCAGTAAGTACTCGTCGCAGCCGCACACCTTCAGGATGTACTTCCCCTGGTACTCCTGCACACACATCTTCAGCTGCTCCTGGGACAGCAGCATGCTGCGCGTCTTCTTCCGGATGGCTTCGGCGATCACCTGCTCCGGCACGTAGTCGTGGTTGATCTTCAGCGTGTACTTCTGCTTGTCGTTGCTAGGCGACACGATAACCCATATGACCACAATGATTTGACCTGGGGGGGGTAAAAAAACCAAAACATGAGCGTGTTCGAAACACAGAGAATGTGGATAGAATTAAAATAGTGATAGATTTCCGTCTTACCTTTATCTAGTTTGTTGTAGATGTGTCTGGGAAGCTCGGAAACAGACTCCACGTTGGGAGGATAGACGTACAAAGCCCTGCTGTGGGGTCCGTTACTGTCTCTGAGGTCCACAGCCTCTTTGCAAACATTTAAAATATTCCTTCTGAAGTCCTGCACCTCCGGATCTTTCACCAAATCAAACTCACATATGGGCATTCCGATAGCAAAACCTGAAATGGAGAGGAAAACGAGTGACAATTTGTGGTGTGACCTTTATACTTTCAGTGAAATCTAACGTTAGCTCAGGTGGAACTTTTAACACACTATATGACCAGTTAAATCCAATAGGATATTCTACAACAGTTTTTGGTAATAATCTCAGCCCCATACCGATCTCTCTGTTCAGAATCTTCTCTTCCCTGTTGCCCACCGGCTCGATAACTTTAAGGAAGGCCTGGAAGAGCCTGAGATCGCACAACCTCCTGGTCTCATCGTAGAACTCCTCTCGCTCGGCTTCCTGGGTGACGCTGACAAAGATGTAGGAGCTCTCCTCCTGCAGCAGGTGGTACAGCGGGTACTTCCTGGCCTCCTTGAAGAGCTCGTGTTTGACGGTGATCAGCGTGGCTTCCCGGAGGCACTCCAGCGTCAGGATCATGCCGTTCGGCAGCAGGCAGTCCACCAGGATGTTGGGGGGCATCAAGTGCATCCCCCATAGCTCTCCTGACGACGGCCGGGGGGGCATGGCGGTGCCGGCAAATCTGCTCTTTTCAGAGCCTGGTAATTATCAGATGATATCTACCAACTGAGAAACAAGATTATGTAAGAAACATTGAAGGAGGAGCAGTTATTAAAAATGCTTGTGGAAAACTTTTACCTCTGGATTTAATGATTTTTTTATTTATTTTATATACGAGTGCAAAAGTTAAACAGAAAACACATTTCTGTGTGTCAAACTTTATGGTGATTTACAACAAATACCAGACGATCATCAGCTACCAGAGGAATAACTCATCAACACTAATTATTGCTTTAGTGTTTCTGAACTTGTAAACACATGACAGCCTCATTTAGCTGCTTCACTCCTGTGACGTGTTGATTTAAAACAAAGTGGTTTTAATGTGGCGTCACAAACGTTTTTTAAAAAGGCTAACATTTTATATAAAAACTGTTTTAATTCATGTTACTCATTCCAGCTCCACTATGACAGCAGCGAGCTGATAAAAGTCGATTAAAATGCTCCAGAAACATGTAAACAAACTTGTTAGCTAGCGTTAGCTGCGTTAGCTGCGTTAGCAGCGCTGCAGCTGTTCGGCTAGCGCCGCTTAGCGTCACGTTAGCTTGTAGCCGCTCTTGAATTTCACCTCCGTTCGTTCTGCAGCTGCTCGGTGGCTTCAGGTTAACGCTGTGTTGTCGTTAGCACGCTAGCTAACCGCGCTAGCCCACTAGCTAACCGCGCTAGCCCACTAGCTAGCCCGGTAGCTCACCAAGCTAACTAGACTCCCCGTGCAGATCAATGTCACTGCGATAGCAAAGCCTCGCTTGATGCTAGCTAACGTTAGCTTGACATAGCATCAGTGAAAGGGGTGAGTCCGTTTTCCCTGGGGATTTCTGGGGGGACGTTTCCGTTAACAGAAACAAAACAAACAAAGCAACATGTAAAAAACAACAACAACAATAACAAATGTATCGCTACCTGTGTCAGATTTAGCGGTTAGCCGCGTAGCTAGTCAGCTAGCACAGTCATTAGCAGCGGCTAGGCGGCTAACCCCAGTCCG
Organism: Antennarius striatus; assembly: GCF_040054535.1. NCBI lineage: Eukaryota > Metazoa > Chordata > Actinopteri > Lophiiformes > Antennariidae > Antennarius > Antennarius striatus. The sequence goes on along the minus strand of NC_090793.1, from coordinate 19,936,319 downwards.
GTCTGGAAGTAGCGAACAGCGGCGCTAGCTCCGACTAATCCATCCGGGCGAGGAGACGTGATGGCCGGGGCAGACCATCAGCTGCGAAGAGGAGACGCCCCGATCGTCCGGTGATGCTGTCGGTGTTTGCCGGTGCGATAAGTCCACCAGTCTGGGTGATGTTTACATCGTGCTGTCCCGAAAAGCAGCTGTCCGGTCGGGTAGCAGGCTAGCGGCACGGCGCGCTGCTAAGGGGCTGCTAGCAGGCTCCTCATCACGGACCGCCCTCCCGCTCGGAGATGGTGGACGGAGCGGAGCGGCTTGTCACCGGATGACCGGGAGACGTTTCAACGGGAAAGCATCTCCACCGCGTTCTGAGATCGGGTCAAAGGTTGTTTTTAAAAGTTTAAATCACACACAACCTGGAGCCGGAGAAGTTTTATTGCTTAGACTTTGGACTTTGTTTGCGCTGCTTGTCACTTAATTCCCATTAACATCAGTGTAAACCACATGTGTAAAACTCAAGGCCCGGGGGCCAAACGTGGCCCGCCACATCATTTTATGTGGCCCGCCAGAGTGTCTAAAAATAAGTAGGTCAAAAGTGTGCTTTGACCAAAACTACATTTCACACAATGCAGTAATTCAGTCCATTTTAACTTTGACAAAAACGTTGTGAACAAAGTTAATGTCCTAACTTGTGTCTGATGTTATTTTTCTTTATTGATTGATAGTTTGATCCTTGATTGATGGAGTTCTGTGGGTTTAATAACCTGACAAATTAAAAGGATTTTGTTAGAACAGAGAAACAAAAATGTTTTTTCTGTCTAACTGTAATGTTTGGAACTAGAATAAGTAATAAATTCAGAGTTATTTAACATTAAGGAGTAGTTAATTTTATTTTACGTTACATTGATTTACATCTATTAGTTACATCTGCCCCTTTGAGGACAGTTGTTATGCTAATGTGGCCCTCAGTGAAAATGAGTTTGACACCCCTGGTGTAAACAGATTGAGAGTGACAAGTGTGCAGGTGCACAGCTGAAGATGTCATTAATTCATTAGTTCATGATGAAAATGAACAAAATGTTCCTTTCATTTCATTTTTTCAACAGTAGATTGATGAAGATGTCCAAATATTTCAATCTGACAGCAACATGGAATTTTTTTTTCTTAACTTTTCAGATTGCTGCCTCCCTCGTGTTCTTATATTTGACAACAACGAGGAGAAAAAACACCATTAATTCTGATCTGAGGGTTCCAGACCGGCAGTGATCAGATCCATGTCTGATCTGGGACCAGAGAGTCCCCATTCAAGACTGAGCAGATAAATTCCATGTGTTTATAGAAAGAAAAACACCCCCATCTGAGTCACAGATGTTTAAAAAGCACACGTTTGCCTGCAGCGTGAGCGTGGGTTTTCATAAGTGGCCGTAGATCAGATACATATCCAATGAGTGGCCTTGTGACGTGACTGAGAAATGCCAGCTTTAGATTTGTGTGACCTTTCCGATCAACGTCTGTCGTCATCACCAGAACATCATCGCTAGACAGGAGCGACGACAACAACACAGATTGTCATCTGTTCATGATTTCTGTTTGGCATACTGCACAGGAAAACAGCATGCATGCATCTATTACCAGTGCACGCCTCCAGAATGTCTTGTCAATATGTTTTTAGAGGTTGTTGTTATTTAGAAAAGAACCCATAAGTCTGCAATCTGAATCGGATTTTACGTAAAGCTGTGTGTGGCAAACCTCGGTGTATTTTAAGGATGCAGTACAAATCCTTCTGTTTTCTGAAAAGAATGTGTGAAATAATAAGTTTATTGTGTTTTGGTGAATTGTTTTCTCAGTGCTTCAGTGTCTTTCTTTTCTTGACTCATGAAAGACACGTCGTTATGAGCGATAGACATTTCATTATCATCATAATCATCATCATCTGGTAGCTGAATGTCACATTATATAAGAGCGCTTTGTAATCACACAATCAGAAAATATAGAAAAGTTTGAAAAAGATCCAGAAATGAGCCCCAAACAGAAGAAATATGTGGACAGGCAGCAGATTTAAAGGGATCAGTGTCATCATATATATCACATGTGATATATTACTGTATATTATATAACATGTCATTAAACATGTACCCATGAATCATTTTACTTTCTAACTGACATGTAGAATCCAGTTGATGTCATTTTAACGGCTTGTTCTGGTCACGTCTTCCATCAGGGGCCCCCTCGACCTTCCCGCCTGAAGAGGAGAGTTTTTTCGGGGGTCGCTTCGGTCTGTGAGCGACACACTCCTGCCGCCGCCAGGCTTCACCTCTTGATCTTCCCTATCTCCTCGCACAGCCTGGAGAGGTACTGCGTGAGCTTGACCATCACGATGATGAGGGCCCCTCCCGTGAGCATGCAGGAGGGCCACAGCAGCGACTGGAAGACGACGGCGTGGTCGTAGAGGCGGGTCAGGAGGACGGTCTCCTGCTGCTCGCTGGGGTCGTAGTAGCAGGGCACCTGCGTGTTGGCCTTCAGCCGCTCAGAGATGTTCATGATCATCACATGCATGGACACGCTGTCCTTCTGGCACCGGGGCACGTAGAAGCACTGCAAGGAGAGCCCCAGATGTAACTAATAAATGTAACTAAATGTAACTCAGTGTAATGTAACTAAATGTAACTACTCCTTAATGTAACTAATAAATGTAACTAAATGTAACTCAGTGTAATGTAACTAAATGTAACTACTCCTTAATGTAACTAATAAATGTAACTAAATGTAACTCAGTGTAATGTAACTAAATGTAACTACTCCTTAATGTAACTAATAAATGTAACTAAATGTAACTCAGTGTAATGTAACTAAATGTAACTACTCCTTACTGTAACTAATAAATGTAACTAAATGTAACTCAGTGTAATGTAACTAAATGTAACTACTCCTTAATGTAACTAATAAATGTAACTAAATGTAACTCAGTGTAATGTAACTAAATGTAACTACTCCTTAATGTAACTAATAAATGTAACTCAGTGTACTGTAACTAAATGTAACTACTCCTTAATGTAACTAATAAATGTAACTAAATGTAACTCAGTGTAATGTAACTAAATGTAACTACTCCTTAATGTTAAATAACTGAATTTCTGACTGATTCTAGTTCCAAACATTGCAGTTAGACAGAAAAAACATGTTTGTTTGTTTCTCTGTTCTAACATAAATCCTTTTCATTTGTCAGGTTATTAAACCCACAGAACTCTATCAATCAAGGATCAAACTATCAATCAATAAAGAAAAATAACATCAGACACAGGTTAGGACGTTAACTTTGTTCACAACGGTTTTGTCAAAGCTAAAATGGGCTGAATTACTGCATTATGGGAAATGTAGTTTTTGCTCAAAGCACACTTTTGATCTATTTTCGACACTCTGACCTTTTTATGCTCTCACGGGCCACATTAAATGATGTGGAGGGCCACATTTGGCCCCTGGGCAGCGTCTGACAACCTTTGTCCACATGTGAAACGGTTCAGAGATCTACTCACTTCGGAGCTGGTGTCTTGGGTCTCTTCGTTGTGAGATAACCGGCTGACCCTGCCTGTGTTGTTGACGCTCACATAGACCTGCAGACAGGGGTATTTGGAGACTCTCCAGCAGTCTGAGCCACAGTTATAGGAACAGTTCATGTCTGCTGTGATGGTGGAGTTGAGAACAACACACAGACCCTCCTCTGTCCACACGCTGCAGACATTTAAATAATCATCCAATATGCATGCAAAAAAAACCCCAAACATTATCTCACAAAGCAGTCACCTCTTGTTTCAGATGGGGGATGGGAAGCCTGTACCTGTCTGCATAGGAGCGTAATATCGTGATCCCCAACACAAAGTACATCATGACTGAAGACAGGATCATTCCCAGTCCCAGGAGGATGGCCCGATCCTCCCCGGGCTTCAGCGCCGTCACCGTTTTCTTCTTGTCTATCAGGTCCACCTCACGGAACTTCTGGTAGAACGACCTTGACGGCGCGTAATGACAAGTTGTGGTTATATTTATTTTAAGCCAACGATGCAAACATTACGACACAAGTCCATTTCGAAGGCCAGATCGGTAAAAATAAACAGTTACCTCCTTTCATTCCCTCCTCCTGAGGTGGATGAATTTCTGGCCCCCGCCACAAAAAACATCTTCCCCGATGATCCTCGTCCTCCGCTGCTCGCCGAGCTGGAACGGAAGGAGTGCTGGAAAGACCTGTGAATTATAGCCGGGTTTATGTTTGGTCCTGAAACATAGCTCTCTTTTTGTCAGACTTAAATCTACTTTTACAGCCAGGCTCATAAACATAACAGAAATCCCAAGTTACAGATTACAGGGCAATTTTTTAAAGACCACAAATCACGCTGTACCTTTGATGCATATTTGCCGTCAAGCTCTCTCTACTTTTGTAAAAAATGTCCAGTTTTGTAGGAGTTACTACCCCATCTACGCTCTCAATAACCCTGCAAACATCAGTTGCCCCGTCATCAGAGTATTATGTGGCGCCGGTGCACAAAAGCTCCCCTGATAGAGTGGACTCCACCAGGTAAACATCTCATTTCAAACACAAAGTAACGCCACAAAAGGGCAAACAAGACGACAGATCGCCTCGGCTGAAAGGTGTTATCGCTCGTTCAGAACCTACCTGCCGTCTCCTGAACGCTTCTGCTGTCAACACAAAGTCATTGGCTCCTCTCCTGGCACCACAGCAAACACCTTTTCACTTCCTGCCCGGAACACACAGCCTCCAGCGCGACCAGCTGCTCTGGGTACGACAACAACAGCAGCGTTCACATCATTACATCCCGAGAAGCGTCGTCGTGTTGTTCTTGTCAGTGTTCGTCCGTCCATTCCTTAGTTTGCCCGCCAAATATCTTCACAAACGTTGCAGATAGAAAGATGAAACAAAAAGCACATTACTCAAGCAGCACAGGGGATGAAAATGAGATGATGACCTTGACCTTGAGAAAACAAGGTCAAGGTCAAATTTCAACTTTTGTGCACTCAAGAACCGGATAAGATAGACAGACGAAACAAAAGGCGTTATATTCAGGGAGGCAAGGGGATGGAAATTAGGTCACAACCTTGACCTTGACAAACTAGACCAAGGTCACTTTTTTACTTTTAGACCTTTTTAGGCACACATCTCTGAACCCTGATGAGATGTAATCACAAAACAAAACGCAACATTTTCAGGAAGCCAGCGGCACAAACGTGTGGTGATGACCTTCACCTATCTCCACATACTCGATAGTACAATATAGAATTCCTTGCTGCGACCATTATGAAAGTAGGTCAGGGTAAAGCTTTGTATTCAGGGGTGTCCCAGGATGTTTCAGTCTCTGACTGCCTTGTTAATCAAACTGGTTCTGGATTCTAGGGGTAGGTGTTCCTGGTCAATGAGGGTCTCTGATTGCCCTGCTTTGTCCATCTAGACTGAAATTAAACAAGAATATCATGAAACAGGTCTCAGGGTACATCGTGGGATCTTCTGTAGCTACTATCTGGTCTGGCCTAGTGTTCATTTTCCGGGGAAAACAACCTCGCCAGAATAGCTTGAAAACCAGCCAAGAAGTTCCTTTCAGATGAGTAACTTCCTCATCGTCTCACGTTCCCAGCTGCTCCGGGGAGTCGTGGCTCGGAGGGAAACCTAGTGCGACAGGAGGAAGCTGAACGCAGGGTGTTTCATGATGAAACATTCCACTAGATTTTCATGCTCACCCACCTCCACAAAGCGCCACGCTCGGATGGATTTTATGTCTCTTACCACAGTTCTTCTCCGTCAAAAGCACGCCAACCATTGCCTCTGGAGTGCTTCAAGTTCCACACATAACTGTATTGATTTCAGCTAAACACGGACGCACACGCCGTCAGAAAGACCGCCTTGATCCTCAGCCGACTTTAAAGCCAAGCTCCGGCTTTTAAAAGGCGTTAGGAGTGGCGGGGCCACATGTTTGGTGTGAGACGGACCGGTGACGGCGGTGACTTCCCACCTAATCGCTTCTCGACAGAGATGCTATCCGTAATGATATAAGGGGCACGTGGGGGTCACGGCGTTGGGTCTGCAGGGCCTTCCAGGGTATCTTCACATGAAGGGAACAAATTCAGTACATTTAAAACAAATATTTATGGCTCATAATTCATATTTTCTGCCTTTGTAAAACAATAAAATTGCCTTGATGTTCAGAATTTGCCAGAGTGATATTTTTATCCATTCAAGGAAATAAAATAGCACATGTTGAGGGCATGCTGAAGTGACTGAATCAGACATAATTATTTAGAGTTCTGAGATTTAAAAAATGTAAGTTTATATCTAAGTTATTTTAGAATTCCCTCCTTGAAAATTAGATTTTTCAATCTGTTTGTTTAGACTCTGCTGTTCCCGTCTGAATGAAGCTGATATCCTGATGGACCTCGCTCCACATTCATGATGGGTGTGTCCTTTTCATTTCCTCCAGCTGCCTCTCACCCACCTTCACAGATAAAAATATGACCGGACCATTGATGAATCAAAATGGCAAATGATAAACCCCCTAACCAGCGAGCAGTTAGACGGACGCATGGAGTCTGAAGCGATTCCTGACATTCAGCTGCAGTTTCCAATCAACAGCAGCGCTTCAGAATGATGCTTTACCTGCAGGAAGTCAAATAAATGGATGCAAACGGGCTTAAGAGAGACAGGAAATGACCAATAAAAGAAATAAAATGACCACACACACACACACACACACACACACACACACACACACACACACAAAATCATTACAAAGAGACGCAGAACGATTGTAAAGACACACGCAGACGGTTTTGTACTAACTAGGTTTTGAATTATTATTTAACGTAAACCTTATATTTGTATTTATATTTGTGTTATTGTTTAATTATTATTTACGTTTATTGTTTATGTTTACACTCTTTACGTTCACACTGTATGTTTTACACCTACCCTGCTTTATGTGCTTTTAATTGCCCCTTAGGGACTAATAAAGTTTTTTGAATTTAAATAACTGAGAGGAGACACAAATGGTGACTGAAAAGACTAAAAAATGTGATTCTTTGTGTCTTTTTGTCGTGTTGCTTCTATAGAGGAGATTTTGTGAGTCTCATAATAATCTTTCATGGCCATTAATAACTGTTATTGATCTCATATTGGATGTTCACTATAGAAGGGAAATGAAGGTTTGTGTAACTTATGAAGTTTGTGTCTTAGAAAGCTTTGGTGTGCAGGTTTTACTTTTTTGTAAAAATGTAATTCAATGCTTTTAATCCACACCCTGGTCTCCTTTAAGAAGACTCTTCCAGATTATTATTCTTTTGCCTTGTCCTTGAAGTGACTCCTGCTTCCTGTCCTGTGTGGAGTCCTGTGGTGTTGATGCCTTTAATGGCCACATGCTCCGCCGCCAGCCGTCCCGCTGATGTACAGCAGAGCAATAAACACTCACCTGAGCGACACACAACTGGGCAACTGGACATCGTGTTCCCACCGATGATGGACGCTATGTCTAAAGCCCCAGGCCGTATGATCGTACCCAATGTCACAACCCAATCATCTGTGCCTGGAAGATGTTTGCTGATCAAACAGAGAGCTGGAATCATGTCATCATGTTCCAGTAGAGATTCACTGAAGCAGATACATTTCCAAAGCGATCTGAATCTGAAAACCAGATTTTAAAAATAAACTTCTCCAAACTGGGCCCTTCAGAATCAGATCAGACTGTTTCTCTGTTGTTTCTGCACATCCAAACTACGATAGGCCACATATTTAGTGTGGGACTTGTCTTACCAGCAGCGGTAATGTCTATAATCTGTTGAATCTTACCTCTGGTGGTGTTGTAATGATAATCCAGACTTTGGTTTACAACTGTCAGCGGCGGCTCTCTCCGATGTGTTCTGGGCTCACATGGAAAGCAGCTGGCTATCTCTTATTTAAACTCTTACCCCAAGTGAACAAGATGCCTGCCATACCTGTGTGAGTAATATGAGTTCCCTGCACAATGCAGTCATGAGTGGGTCCAGCACAATGTGGCCTGTCTCCACTGCACCTCTAAATAACTGGGACTATGTTTGTTTCAGGCTGTTGCTCTTCTGCACAGGAATTCAGGAGCAGACCCCTGGGAGTCCAGCAGGAGTAGTTACCACATCCTGCCACTAGGTGTCTCTGCAACCTAAGAAACTGGATGGAAATCAATCCGATTGGGGGGGTAGGGGGGCGGGGGGTCCCCACCACACCAGGAACCAATCACATTTCACAGAGGATTTTTATTGGTGGGAGGATTTCATTTCTGCAAAGCCAGGAGTTAACGTATGAAAGTATGCGAAATATGTCATTTTCAATAATCAAACAAGATTATTTAGAATAATAAATCATTTTTAAACATGTCGGACCCTGTGCTATATTTACTGGCTGCTACAGTCAGAAGGCTTTCTGATGGAGATGGTTTTTACTGTTATGCCACAAAAGATGAATCTTAGCTCATTCCTCCCAGACAAAGGCCTCCCATTCTGAGATATTCATGGGTTTAAATGCTAAAACCATCTTCTTCAAATCCCACCAGAATTTTTTATGATTTGTATTTTACACAAATCATAATTCTTTTGCTTTGGTTACTGATTTGCATATTTTGCCAATAAACCTTATAATTTAAGTTCAGATTTTCAGACATGGAAGGCGGTGCTTTGCATTTGATAAATGTTAAATGTGTTTGTTTTAAAAACCGTCTTTAGAGAACATTCACTTGTTCACTAACGCTGTGACTTTTTTTCTGCCATGTCAAAAGCAGTACTGTTGTTATGATCAGCTGGAGGGGAACACTCCCATCACGACCCCGGTCAAGTTGCCTATAGTCATCCGCGTCGGTGCTCATGATCCACGGGATGTGATTGGATTCTGCTGGAGGATCCATGCAGGGATGAACAGAGAGTCCAGCACAAAAAACCTTTAATTATAACCCAGATTAGGCCCTGAACGTAAAAACTCTGCTTTTTGTATAATTAATAGATAGAAAACCACATTCGAATATAGCAGGGTAAAAAAAAAACAAGCCTCAAGGACAGATGGGATGGGATTCATAGTAGTTGAGGTAAGGTTTAAACATAGCTGCTGTCTTCAGAACCACATTTGGAGGTGAAACAGCAAATACTGGCAGGATGAAAGTGGATTTGTGCTTCTTTGTTTCTTGGGATCTAAAAATAGCTCCTGCTGATCAGGCAGTGAAGCTGAGCTGCAGTCTCCTCTCTGGTCGCCTTTCTCCTCTATTTCCATCACTCACCCTCCTGCAGACACAACGCATGGAGTTAATGATGAGCTGTCGGTCGACTTCTAGCAGAACAAGTGTCATCAATATTCATGTGACAGTCGAGTTGTGTCACCTGTACTGATAGATTTAACAAGCTGGACCCTGATATTCATGACTGGACCACTCGATTCACACATTCCCAATGTTTCACTGCTTTCAGAACGGAATTATTATCAATCCTGAGATTGTTAAAGTGGGGGAAAAAGGGCCTCTGATATTTATTCTGATATATTTTCGCTTTAAGATTGAGATCTGAGATGAAACATCTTCCTTTTAAATGCACCTTCTAATCACACACATGCACACACACACGCACACACACACACACATGCAGGCAGTGCTGCTGTTGCTAAGGCCGTTGGTAAACTTGCTTCCACTTGAGTTGCAGTGTTCAGCCAATTACACAATGCCATTGGATCCAGATCCATATTTGTTAGTGATGCTGCTGTCCTCATATCCCTGGCAACCTCGTGTTATTGTCCTGCAGATTAGTTCCCCGCCTCCACACACACACACACACACACACACACACAGATCACGCTATTATGGAAGATAATATTGCAAATCTAGAAAAACTACTTGTATCACGAATGTCTGCATGCATTTTTTAAACCGTTTCTGTAACGTGAATGTAACCCCCTGTATGAGAAAAAAACTACTAGTGGGATTTCTAATTACAGAGGAGAAGTGAGTTGTTTCACAGTGTTTGGCAAATAAAATGAATCATTTATTGCGTAAAGCCTGGCACTGCAGAGGAGGAATTTGTTTCACATTTCTTCTTTTGGCAGCCAAAACACCCTCATGCAGTGTGAGCGGTGGAGCACATATTTTCTGCTTTTCCTGGCTTGAGGACAAACATGAGTGGTAAAATGTGGGAAATCACCCATGCATAAACTAAAAGAGACAAACAGCGCTGAGATTAGGCCTTGCATTTGAAGAGATTTGCAATTACTTTGTCTTTAGTATTCATAACTCCTCTGACATTTACACATTTGTGAATGTGTGGCATAAAATATTAGATGGGGAGATCTCTGCAGGATGAGTTGCAAGCATGTTGACAATGGGCCAGACCAGCTCTGAGATAATGGAGTGGGAGGATCAGCTCAGAGGTTGGGAGGGAGCAAAGGCAGAACACCAGTGGACTGCAGCGCAGTAATGTCTATTATATTCAATTACTTCACATAAAAACACACATAAAAGCATTTTAAATGTTAACTAAGTGATATTGCACCTCTGTTGTATCATCAGTGCTATAAGGAATCATCTGTCTCAGAAAATTATCTTGATTTTTTTTCTCTGCTATAGAGTGGGTATGAGTGGATGCAGTGATAATGTTTACATTTCTTTACTTTATGCACTACATGCAGGAAAATATATCAATGTTTGCTGTGTTAGATAACACTTCAAATCAATCATCTAATCAGGCTCTTTTCAGGTGAGTCACTGCCTGAAGCAGTGGCTCTTAAAACACACATTCTCCAGTCAGTTGACAAGTACTCTTTGCTATCTGTAAAATGACTCACAGATATAGGCTAAGAATACAGGGGTACAAGTAAATATAGACATTAATTAAATCAGCTGCTATTAAACAAAATCTAACAATCCAAGCAAAGCCTTTTTAAAGTTAACTGGAAATCAAGTTGTAAATCAATTTAGAATTAATTAATTTGTAAATTCATTTATCAAGTAATCTATAAATTAATTAATTCATAGCTAATTTAATTTGTTATATATTTAATTTCTTATTCCAATATTCAAATAATTGACAGAAATGTGTAATACATGTGCTTTAATGAGGACAGGGTTGCACAGATTGCGAGAAACAGTCAAGGGATGTTTTAAGATCATGTGCTCTCCCTACAGAGATTGAACTACTGCAACAAGAAAAAACACTGCAGAATAAGGCTGCACACTCTGCTGTTGTAGAATTAATTTAATGGTCCCTTATTTCACTATTTCATTATATTTCATCATTGCACACTGGAAATGACTTAGGTAGTGCAACCATTTAATGGAGAAAACTATTTACCACAGTCAATATTGGGATAATATGTTTAAACTATTTTCTTGCCAATGGGAATCAATGTTATTTCTTAAAATTAAAAATGATCTGAGGGCACCTGGACTCCTGTCGGGCTCCCATATTCGTTGGTAACATTGAAGATTTTATTCTGATTATGGATTATGGATTCATCTTTTATCAAATCTGTGTAAAACAGAGATTGCAATGATGACGTAAGCTTGTTGTTGACTTTCCCAGTCTGAATGACTGGGCAGAGGAAGGGGGAGGGGCGTCGTTAAACCACAGCGCGTGGTGACCAGGCAGGCCAAAATAAGCGGCGGTGGGGGATGGGCGGGCCGCTGTTGTTGTGACTGGTGCTTGGCTGCGGTACAAACTTCCTGGGGCCTCGGGGTTTTTTTTCTATTCCGTCCCACAGTTCGCTTACAGCAACACGAGTGGGTCCTTTTTATTATGAACTTGTCAGACTGAGCGGGAGTTAACGCACTATCAACAATCATCTTTGGAAAACCGCGGGTTTGGTGCGTTTGGGAAAGCAGGTTAGTCATAATACAGTATGAACAGCGTTTTTACTGTACTTCGACTCGATTTTAATAAGAATTAACCCGATAAATGGATAAATAAATAAACTAACCTACTACCGTGTTTAACTGAAGGGGTATTATGACTCGAAACGCTGCTTTTTGTCAAGGTTTGGTTAATCGTCATATTGAGTTTTAGCTATTGGCGGTTTCGAACTGTAGTTACACGCAGCCCATTTTCGCCTGTCGGGTCAGCCCGCTGTGTGGAGTGTCTGGAGCCGTAGCTGGCTTCTTAGCGCCTGGCTTTAGTTGTATTATTATAAGCTAATGCTAATTAATTTATGTGTGGAAAAAGATATTTCCTACAATCGATTAAACAGATAACATGGTGTGATTTGAACACAAGAGCTGTGGAAGATATCGCCCGTTGAAAGGTTTTTATCCAAGTAGGTATGAGATTATAGCAACACTTATTAGCTTAGCATGCTAGCCTGAGCCGACTAGCCGCATTAGCAGGTTTTCTAGTGAAGACCTCGCGGTACACGATGTTACCCTATTGGGAAATAAGATAATTTAGATTATTATATTTATTAGTTATCTAACATAATTAAAAACAGTGACGACCCACTCGACATTTATGGCATTCGTTTGGTTTACAAGTGTTTTATTGACACGCAATCAACGAAATCTCGCTGGCAGTGTGTGACCGTCCGACCGCAGCCGAGGCGACACTAACGTGTACGCGTGTTAGCCGGTAAGCTAACGTTAGCTTACGCTAGCTTACGCTACCTAATGTTAGCTCACGTTAGCTAACGCTAGCTGAGGCCAGCTCACAGCGGCGTGGATCGATCACGGCGCTAATAACATATAGATTATAGATTATGACCCCACGATCACAGTGTGTTATGAGACAATTAGTATGAATTGTGTGTGTGTTTCATAATTGATCCCAATGTTACCTCCCAAGTCTCCGTTAAATTTCCATGACTACAATTATCATGCGATCAGTTCCTGATTAAAATGATTGGAAAATAGTTCATAGACACGTTATTACAGTGTTACTGAGGGTTTATTCAGGGGCTTTCTTCCATAGATAACACACATGTCCTACACACTGTAGGTTACCGTACACACTGTAGTCCTCTCAGCCCATTCAGCCGTTACCGTGCGTGGGGGATGGGTCGTGGGTCGGTGCCGGTGGATCAGGGTGGTGACATAAGTTGCGTGTTTTTAACTCGCACGAAATGATTCTAACCCGAGGCGAAGATCCAGCTTCATTACCAGAATAATATCTGAACAATCCTGATGCAGCAGATGGATAAAAGTGTGACATCCTATGAGAAAAAATGTTTATTATCCTCAGTAAATTAGCAATTACACATTCATACACAAGGGCATCCCGTTTAATTACCCCCCTCAGGGCAGAAACATAATGTTTAACACAAATAGGCGCAGGCGGTGTTTAGTTTTTGCATTGCTGACCCAGTTTCTGTCATTGTTTGTTGACACACCCCGTAGTGAAGAACGCCTCACCTGCTCGGTCACGTGGCTGCTGGAATGTCATTTATAGTGGAATGATCACAGTAATTATAAAGTGAAGGTTTGACAATGTCTATACGGTTAGTTAATGGCTGAAGATTCAAGCACAGAACAAACAGTTTTAAGGCGTGACTGAGCATTTTGAAAGTGCCTTCACAACAGAAACGACATCCATTATCTCATTACAATTTATAATCTACATGTAATTCTGACGTGTGGTGTTTTTAATTTCTTCCTCAGGGATTGAGGGTTATTCCAGAGTACTATGCAGCTATGATGTGTATCTGAGGACAGCTTGATCACATGGGTGAGTATTTCCCCGTTAAACGTCACACTTTGTGGGACTAGAGTTTTTTCCTCGCCTACAGACATTGCTTCAATGACGGTCATTGAAGTCCAATGATCAAACATTGCTGCTGGAAGATCATGTTGCAGTAAAAGTTGTGTAAGGAGTTGTAAATTCAGGTTACGTGTTGGAGTGGCTTTAGTTGCACTATAGTGATCTGTTGATAAGAATATGTGCCAATAGAACAGGATTTATGACAGGCTGTTTACAATAGCCTTGGTCTGGAATCTGGGTCAAGGTGCATCTCCAGGAAATAGTTCTCAGATCGGTGGAGGAATGTGCTCTCAACCTGACCTTCTCTTTCCATTTGTAGTTTGGTACTTCATGGATTTATAGACGTGTTCATCAATGACTTTGGTTTGAGTTGTAAAGTTTTTTTCATTGAACAGATGTTTTATTACACTCACACATACACACACACACACACTCCTAATTTTATTAGGAGAATAAGAGGAAGTATACTTTATTTGGTGGAAAATGCACTGCTTTCCATCCTTTCATTCCTGTCAGCTGTATGAATGTTTTGTTGAACTTGTTTGTTTCTAGTGTGTTAAATCATTAATGGAACACCCGCTGTGACCTGAACGGTGGATGGCTGAAGTTCTTCGCATGTTCCTATCTTTAGTAACATGTTTCACAAACCAGGTTTCCATCCTCAAGGACTAGCCCTTGTTGGTTTTTAGACGACAAATAGTCCCATGTTACTTATTTTACTTTCTTTTTAAGAAGATTTTTAAGAGATCAGTGATGTTTGTCTCGCTTCTTTTTGCCACGACCTTGACTGCGGTCAGATAGAGATGTCTCTCAGATTGTCCATTTCTAATTAAATTTGTAATGAATAAATGTTCATGGTGTGATAACCCCAGAGGGCAGAGACTGATGACTTTATTCGGTAGTCTAAATAAAAAAATCTGACATTTTGTTGTGGAAAAAAAAACAACTCTCTTTTGTTTTTTTTTGTGCAATGACAGTAAAGAAAGTGTGAGTAAAAGTTTGCAGTCGTCCCGTCCCCACTGGAATCCCCGTGTCTCGGTTATCCTCAGGGTCCTGGTCGTGGTGACGGTGTCTTACCGTGGTGTGGTGGTGTCTCTGGTCAGACTGGTCTCAGAGGCAGCGACTGGTCCCAGTGCAACACAAAGACGGTTGGGGTTAAATTGGTCTGCAGAGATCTACATTCTAACGTTGAGTTTTTGAATTTATGATTCTGATCTGATCCTCTGATACTTCAGGATGTCATTCTGCAGATTTTAAAATAAAACTGAGCCATCCATTAGCACAGTTCCTTATTGATTAGCCGCAGGCTCACCTGACTGACTGCTTTTTTATCACACCTAAAACTGAAAATACAGTTATTACAGTTCAGCCTGTCAGGTCACGACATTCATTTTGCACATATAGGAAGTGATTTGTCTAAGCATGCGTGAGATATTGATTAGTGTTTATTTATATAACCGTCAGATGTCGGATCGATTGGTGGAGGAGGGGGCCTGGCTTTCTCCTGCTATATTTATGTGCAGCCACAACACGGTATTAAGTCAGCTGATCTTCATGGAAGGGTTAAAGTAGACGTGTAGTTGGAACTTGGGTTGACTTCCTGGTTAGGATGAATAATCTGCTGGTGTGGAAGTGAATTCTATCGCTAAATAAAAACTTAAATGAAATGTGTGCTTTACTAAACTAAACTAATCTAACCTAAACTAAACCGTGTTTGGCTGATTCGGAAACAGCATCATGAATCTGTTTCCAAATCATGCAGTCAGAGCAGAATGTCCCTTTTGATGCTGCAGCCCCACCTGGTGGATATTTGAAGGAACTGTTCTAACTTCTATTACCCGTGAAATCCTTTCTGATAAATTGATTATGTTGTGTTACTTTTTTATTCACACGAAGCAAAGCAAGAATTACAACATAAGATGTGTGCAGGATTACTTTGAATCACAATATAGATGAAAAGAGGAGAAATGGCATTTTCTTAAAGAGACAATAAAAATAAATAAATTGGAGAATAAATATGTATAAAATACCAGAACTAGTCTCCATCATAATAAGTCTCTGAATAGCGTTCACCCCTCTGGGGTGGCGTGGAACCTCTTGAGTTCCAACCCCTCCAAACGTTCCAGAGGGTCAGGTTTCTGCACCGACCACAGCTTCAAGCTGCTGGCTCGTCTCCAGCGGTGTGGCCGGCAAAAAATACACATGCAAATAAATGAAACGTTACAGAACACGATGGCAAGCTGGAAGCGTGTAAACTTTTGAGCTTATGTATAGATATTTGTATATACGTGTACACAATCCATGCATCTGCAGACATCTTGGTGGGTTGGTGTTGGATGTCGGCCTGTGGGATGCAGCAGTGGGCTGTCGTAATGGAAACAGTGAAAGTTCTGTCCTGGTTTTGCATAAATGTGGAGCCTCAATGGAAGGATTATAGGATCAGTTGAATCTGTGTCTATTGTACGTGTTATTGGCCAAAAGAAGTTTCCAGGCTTCGTTTTGAAGCCTGGAAGCTCCTGAGTTTAGAAACGATAGAAATAAATCCTCCGTCCACAACAGCCGTGAGGCGGTTGTTTTACCTTCCTCCTCCTCTTCCTCGTCTCAGTTCCATTTGCCAGTTTGGTAGTGAGGTACTCGGTGAACTTGTAGTGTAAGACCGTCCCTGCTGTGTGTGAGGCAGCTCACATTTAAACCTGGCCAGCTGCCCACACACACACACCGCCGTACTAATTATATCCAACTATGTGTCAATGGGATGTTAATGCACTGTACAAACTGCAGCTCAGTGAATTTTTTAAAAATTCATCTCTTCAATAACCATCCTAATGGCTCTGTTCTGTGTCGGTCTAGGCTCCTAACGTGTGCTGACCCAATGGTTTAATCACCAGGACTGAAAATGAGCATCAGCAGTGATGAGGTCAACTTTCTGGTGTATAGATACCTGCAAGAGTCAGGTCAGTGGTGTTTTTTTTTAACATTTATCTCTCTGCAGATCAGATTAAAGATGATGTAAACACACTTAGAAGTGACACACTTCTTTACTGAGCTCCATTTGAATTATTCATGGCCGCTTCAGGCTTCTCCCACTCAGCGTTCACCTTCGGCATAGAGAGCCACATCAGCCAGTCCAACATCAATGGAGCCCTGGTGCCTCCTGCCGCCCTCATCTCCATCATCCAGAAGGGCCTGCAGTACGTGGAGGCTGAAGTCAGCATCAATGAGGTGGGACCCCACCCTAAAAACACCAAGAACTGGAGTCCGTTTACCATATCCAGTCGATTTGATGGATGATGTAAATGTTCGTGTGTTCAGGATGGAACCCTGTTTGACGGGCGACCCATCGAGTCTCTGTCCCTGATTGATGCCGTGATGCCGGACGTGGTCCAGACCCGGCAGCAGGCCTACAGGGACAAGCTGGCCCAGCAGCAGCAGCAGGTAGCGGCGGCGGTATCGGCGGCCGGCGGCAGCAGCACGGCGTCGCAGGGAAGCACAAAGAACGGAGAAGGAGCCGCCAACGGGGAGGAGAATGGGCCCCACGCCTTAGCCAGTAAGCTAGCTGATGCTCGTAAAACCGCTTCTGAGCAGTTTGGCCCCCGGTCTGGATCAGCAGCAACGGAAGCTGAAAATCAAGGGCTTTTAGTCGCGCCTTATACTGCAGATAATGAATGTGTTCACTTGGGATTCCAACGTGCTAATAAGACCTAGCTACGATCTGCAGTTCCTACTTCCACCTCAGATTAGATGTTAATCTGGTTCCAGAGAATCCCGAGTCTGTTTGCAGTGACTCAGCGCGGCCACAGGTGTCAGGAGGACAAGCCCCTTTGGTCTTCCGGTGACGGCGCCGCCTGCGCTTTAATCCCACAGCTGTCAGCTGCTGGGGCCGGCGTTCGCTCAGCGCAGCGCCGTTTACTCGTGTCTGTTCTGGAAAACGTCGCCGTTTGGTTGATTTGATGAGATGGGAGGAAGACGGATGGTCGCTGCCGCTGGACCGCTCTGGTCTGGAGGATATTAGATTATGTCAGACCTCCGCCATTACCCAAATGGATGTAACTGCCCGTCTGGTTATTAATGCGCTTTGCACATCCACTTAAATAAACCCTTTGTGTGTGGAAATAAATAAATCACTTCAAAATGAATGGACTGTTTCGTTGCATCCAGTTTCTGTCGTTTACCTGTCGTTGTCACGGCGATGGCATCCTCCTGCTGCTCTCTGATGTGGGTATTCCTTCTCGCTCCTTCCTCCAGATCACCACTCGGACATGATGGAGGTGGACAGGGATGTGGAGATCCCCCAGAGTAAAGCCATGGTCCTCAGGGGCCACGAATCAGAGGTTTTCATCTGTGCCTGGAACCCGGTGAACGACCTCCTCGCCTCCGGGTCAGTGTCTCGTCAGCATCGCTCTGTGCTTTTCTTGAGTCATGCAGAGTCTAGCATGCGTCAGCGTTTCTGGAAGACAAGCTAGTCACATTAGCATTGTTTTTTGGGGGGATTTTGTCAGTGCAAGGAAATTTCAGACATGCAGGGGAAGGTTTGCATCCCATCATTGTTTTTTTTAATTTGCAAATGCAATTTGAATGTTTGTGCTTAAAGACAAAATTTTTTTAAAAGTTTGTTTGAAACAAAGCAGGACAAATATTTAGCGCATGAATGCATCTGACAGCTGATTGAGCCAAACACACAGCTATTAAATTACACTGTTATCCCGTTTATCCGGTAAAGGGAGTCGAACGGAGGCACGTGATTGGATGAGATGCACCAGCTGAGCTTCCCCTTACAGCTTTTGAAATTCATCGTTCATTGTTCCGCCCAACTGTCAGTCCTCGCTCTAAATCATGATTAGCAATTAAGTGTTGATCTGTAATAACGTTTCCATGACAACAAACGGATCAGAGCTCCTCCTGAGTGGAACAATTGATTTAACAACCAATCGGATTTATCGCTCAGCTTCTAAATGTCTTCATGTTTTATCCTTCCTGAATCAATAATAGAACTCTTGTTAAAAGTTCATTAATTCAGACGGGAGTAGAGCTGGATCCACAGCACCCACCTAGAGGGTCGTGACTTTCATTATTGTTTAAATCCTGAACATTTTAACAATGAATTAAAAGGTTCAGGATTTTAATTTTTTTTATTAAATTTAAATTAAGAAATTAAAATCTTGAACACTTTGGATTTTATCGAGTTGAGGTTCGATAAAAATACCATAGCGCTACAACAGACGTGTTTAAAGGTTTTATTAGAAGCAACGTCCACAGTTGCACAGATGGGTCGATGCATCTATTAATTAATAATTAATAAAGAATTGAAAACTAACTATTTATATTTCTTTTTCAGTTCTTTAAATGCTTAATAAATATATTGTAAATGTTTTGGGGCACCGAGGTGAAAACAAGGAATTAATTTGAACAAATAGTGGAAATATATTTGTTCAAATATTAGTGTTTGAAAAGTAACAGAGAAGTTGTTGCATGACTACGTGTGTGTGTGTGTGTGTGTGTGTGTGTGTGTGTGTGTGTGTGTGTGTGTGTGTGTGTGTGTGTGACCTGTGCAGGTCTGGGGACTCGACGGCGCGGATCTGGAACCTGAGTGAGAACAGCACCGGCGGCTCCACCCAGCTGGTTCTCAGGCACTGCATACGGGAAGGAGGGCAGGACGTACCCAGCAACAAAGATGTCACCTCACTAGACTGGAATGTGAGTGTGTGTGTGTGTGTATGTGTGTGTGTGTGTGCGTGTGCGTGCGTGTGTGTGTGTATACGCTGCAACAGCATGATTGTGTTTCTGTTCCTCTGAGTGCAGTTCTTAATAATCTAATTTAGCGTGTGTGTGAGGGAGGGGGCGACCGCTGCCCTGCTGAAAGCATTCCTTCCAGCCAGATATATGGGAGCAGTCTCCCCCCCCCCCGGTGGGGGAAAGGGGGGCTTTTATGGCACTTAGCTGCAAACTCATTTTCCTGAGTAGTGAACCCACAGCGCTAACGCCGCCTCCACACACACAACGTGATGTAAATGTGCCGCGTCACGCAAAGCAACGAGTGGATGGAAATTTGCTCAATACGATGTGAACGATGAGCACACACACACGTACACACACATACACACACACACACACACTTTAGCTGTGTGTTTGTGTTTTTGGAGGACCAATAGGAAGCCGCGGTTGTGTTTGCTAAAATGCAGTGCTATCGCACGGAAATGTGTGAGGTCTCCTGATCAGGATCAATCGGGGTTAGTCCATCACTAATATTTTAACTCTTTAACACCCAGCTTCATGTGAGCCTCAGTGATGGACAACCTGGATCAGAATATGCAAATCTATTTAGTTTATTTTTTCAGAGATATTTATTTGTTTTCAGACATACATATTTAACTTCTTTTTTTCTGACATATTTATTTAGTTGGGTTTTTTTCGGACGTATTTATTTATTTAGTTGTTTTTTTGGTTATTTTTTGGACATACAGTGTATCACTTCATTTAGTTTATCTTCTCCGGACATATTTATGAAGCTGAGTGTTTTTTGCTGACGCGACTCTTTCTTTCAGAGTGAAGGAACGCTGCTGGCGACGGGTTCCTACGACGGTTTTGCCAGAATATGGACAAAAGACGGTAAGAAGCTGACTTCCTGTGAGACGGTAACTGAGACAGGAAGCGTGTCGGTGCTGTCCGTTAATATTTAATCTGATGACAGGGAACCTGGCCAGCACTCTGGGTCAGCATAAAGGTCCAATATTTGCACTCAAGTGGAACAAGAAAGGAAACTTCATCCTCAGCGCTGGCGTGGACAAGGTGAGAGCGTCACGCGTGAGCTTTGTCCTGACGTGACGATCCTGAATGACAAGGCTCTCCCTCCACAGACCACCATCATCTGGGACGCCCACACGGGGGAGGCCAAGCAGCAGTTCCCGTTCCACTCAGGTGAGTGACAGGAGTCACCTGGGGCGGGCCGCACAGAGGATGTTCAGATTTACGTCCTGTCCTTTCACTCGTGTGTCTGTAACGAACGCCTGAACAACACGTGTGTGTTCAGCAGCGTGTCCTGTTGTTAAATTAAACCCGTTGTGGTTCCTGTCACCCCCCCACACACACACAGCCCCCGCTCTAGACGTGGACTGGCAGAGCAACAACACGTTTGCCTCCTGCAGCACAGACATGTGCATCCATGTGTGTAAGCTGGGTCAGGACCGACCCGTCAAGACCTTCCAGGGACACACGGTGAGACACACACACACACACACACACACACACACACACACACACACATCATGTGATGGATGTCTGTGTGGATTCTTGTTCATCCAGGTCACGGTCATCCAAAGGTGTTTCAGTCAATCCACTGGACAGGAAAGTTCCTGGAGCGTGTTTCACCTCTCATCCGAGACGCTTCTGTTCTTCTTCTGTTCTTCTTCAGTTCTTCTTCAGTTCTTCTTCAGTTCTTCTTCAGTTCTTAAGTTCCGCTTCAGTTCTGAAGTGAAGAAGCTTCTTGGATGGGGGCTGAAACTTCTTCAAGGAACCTTTCTAAAATCCAGTTGGTTGATTGAAACACCTTTGGATGAAACGGTTGTAGTTCTGTCTCAGCCTGCTGCTGTTCCTCTGATCCACTGGGGGAACATCTGACCTGCTTTACAGGACAGAATATACAAGATATATTTGACTCCTTTGTTTTGAGTCTGAATGACCCCCCCACCCCTTAAAGATCCAGGAACACGGTTGTGATCCACTCTGAATGTTTTCTGTCCTTCGCCGTAGAATGAGGTGAACGCCATCAAGTGGGATCCCACTGGCAGCTTACTGGCCTCCTGCTCAGACGACATGACGCTGAAGGTTAGGATGGGGAACACGTGACCCTGGGGGGGTTTGGTTTGAGATCAGACACGTCCTCTGACAGCCTGTTTCTCCTGCCTGACTCAGATCTGGAGTATGAAGCAGGACTCCTGCGTCCACGACCTTCAGGCCCACAGCAAAGAGATCTACACCATCAAGTGGAGCCCCACCGGCCCCGGGACCAACAACCCCAACGCCAACCTCATGCTCGCCAGGTGAGGCCCCCAAAAGCAGCAGGTTTTATTCAGACGTTAAGAGTAGAGAAATACGACGTCCCTGAACGTCAAAGTAAAGAAAGAGGTCATCGGCGTGTTGCAGTAGGAGAAGAGAACAGGCTTCCTGCTGAGCGTGTGTGTGTGTGTGTGTGTGTGTGTGGGCAAACGCACTCGGTGGTGTCAGGAATGCTGCTTGACTCCTTGTCCCCCCCCCCCTCCAACCCCCAGTGCATCGTTTGACTCCACGGTGCGTTTGTGGGACGTGGAGCGCGGGGTGTGTATCCACACACTCACCCGCCACCAGGAGCCCGTCTACAGCGTGGCCTTCAGCCCCGACGGCCGACACCTCGCCAGCGGATCCTTCGACAAGTGTGTCCACATCTGGAACACTCAGGTCTGGACCTTTAGTGAGTGGGGGGTAGGGGGTGGAGCTCCAGGGATAAAGGTGTCGCTGATGCTTTTGTGTTTCCTCAGACGGGGGCTCTGGTCCACAGCTACAGGGGCACGGGAGGGATCTTTGAGGTTTGCTGGAACGCCACGGGAGACAAAGTCGGAGCCAGCGCGTCGGACGGATCGGTGAGTGGTGCTGAGTCAGCGCTTCATCACACACACTTTTGGTTTTGATGCCAATCTTGTACACCTGAAGGTTGACCCAGGAAGTTTGTTACCGACCCGAAAATATCTGATGTAGACGAGGCTTCCTCGTTTTTTTTAGAGCCATTTTCACGTGGTTAAAATTAACCAATGGATGATTTGTGGACATCAAACTGTAAACTGAGCTTTCAGCCTCTGATTGATGCTGCAGTACCGGTAGTCACCACTAGATGTCGCCCCCTGCCTCTCCACTTTAACCTGCGAGGCTCAAACTGTCCAGACCAGAGATGACAAATCATTTCCTGGATGTTCACAATCAAACGCACCCGAGGCAGTAAAACGTCAGAATGACTCAGCGTCTCAAACTCACAGACACATTAAAAACGTTAAAGACGTCTGTCTGCCTGTAAAAATAACTTCGAAATAAAACGATTGGCCGGAGTCGTCGTCCGGACGACGTGCGGCTAAAAGAGTCTGGAGCTCCGCTGGTTCTCCTCCGCTCCCAGAGCGGAGAAGCTAAATGTCGTTATAACATAATGAGACGGGTTTAAACGAGTTATGGATGCTTGGCGTAACCATGGAGACGGTCGAGCGATGCTACCTGTGTGTTAGCGCTGTGTCGCCCTGCTAGCGTCTGCTTCAGGAGGCTCGCTCCACACGCGTCGTTCAGGTATACAGTGTGTGTTTGAGCCCCCCCCCAACAGAAAGCTAAACATTTACCCCCGCTGTTCTTCCAGGTGTGTGTTTTAGACCTGAGGAAATGACCCTCGTCGGGGGGAGCCATGGACCGACTACGAATGTGTACATAGCCAAAACGAGGGGCCGCCCCTGCCTGTCCACCACACTGCTGTAGTCCCGCCAGACGCCATGGCCCGCCATCACAGCCACACGGAACGCACACGCGAGGGGTCACGACCCCACCCAGACGGACCAGGCTGGACCCCCCCCCACCCCCACCCAAACAAACACACCGGATCCCTCCTGCGTTCCTCTTTCGATCCTTCGCTCCAGAATTCTGAGGATTCTTTGTCGGTCGGCGCGTGAACATCGCACATGGCGGCATTTCGTGTTCTTTTGGAGGGGGAGAGCAAACGTTTTCTGTTTTGTTTTATATGATTTATGGGGGTGGGAGAGAAAAGAAAGGTTCACAGCTTTTGGGGGTCGGGGGGGATCAGTCATCCTCCTCACGGCTGGAAAGAACGCAGCTGCAAATCTGTTCTCGCCCAATCGGTTTGTTCCGTTTTTGTAAACAGGACGTCAGAAGCGGTTCATCAAAGGGGGGAACTTCTTTTTTTTGGGGAACTTTTGACCCTCAGAAGTGACTTTCAGGTGCTCACAATCATCAATCAGGTGCAACAGCTGGAGGACAAACACGACGGGTGGCGCCGCTTCAGGTTCCCATCGACGAGCTCATTCCGCATCCAGGCCACGCCTCCGTTTAGCATCAGTTACCATGACAACGTGGAACAGGAACAGCCAGCATTCTGCCGTCGGGTCAGCTTGTGGGATCCGTGGAGGGGAGGAAACAGGAAACGAGCGTCACGAGCGCTCGCGTCCATCCATCGTCAATAATACGAGCCTAATCGAATCTGATTCGTCAATTAATGGCTTGTTCCTTCCCGGCGCTGAATGATGATTGGACTAAACGGTTCTAATTGCTTCCCGTTTCCCCTGAAACACGGGGTCATCATCATCATCTGGAGCGCCATCTCCTACTCACCTCCGAATCCAAACGGATGATTAGCGACGTCGGGGAGGGGTGGGGGGGTGTTTGGAGGGGGGCCCACCTGGCTGTTACATGTTTGTACTCCAATCACGGATCGGGTTTGGCGACGTCCATCCAGCATCAACACACACACACACACACACTCACACACACACTGGCGGGGAGCAGACGGGCTGCGTTCAGGCTGACGCACCGATAGACGGAGCTTTTTGTTTGTAGTGTTCAGAGTCGGCTCGAGTCTGTTCGTTGAAGCAGCATAGACTTGTTGTAACGTGCTGTCTGCATATAATATATATAAATATATATATAAATATAAAATCTATATCTGTGCTTTCACAGGCGTGTTTTTGTAGCCACTCCTGCGCTCAGGGTGGATTTTAAAGTTACGTTTTAAAGACGCTTGAACTCCAGTCGATGGGGGGGTTGTGACCATATGGAATGGTTGTTTATAAAATACCATTGGACAGTGATAGCTGAAACGAAACGAGGGGGCGGGGGTCCATTCTGCACTTTAGAGACTAAAAATGGAGAAACAGGGAGGTGTGTGTGTATGTGTGTGTGCGTGTGCGTGTGTGTGTTCAAGCGATGGGAGACAGAAAGGAATCGGAGGCGAGGGCGAGAGGTGGGAACCCCAGCTGACTTCATGGCATTCCAGGTCACGTGTGTGTGTGTGTGTGTGTGTGTGTGTTTGCGCCCCCCCCACCACCACCACCATGCCCGTACGACCTGACACACACACACACACACACACACACACACATTGTCTGACATTTCAGAGGTTTTTTGTTTAAAATGTTTTCCTTGTTTTAAAACGATTTTGTACGGAAGCTGGAGACTATTTTGGAAGTTTTTTATAACGGCGTAATCAACGATTGGACGATATTTCAAACGATGTCTATGACAGTGGAATGGTATTTTATAATGTTTTGTTTTTAGACACAAAAAAAAAAAAAGCTTTTTACACTGCATTCAAGCGTGTTTGCTATTTTCTGTTCCTACCAAAAGTACTGATGTTTTAATTCTTATCTTTGCTATGTTTGAGAGCCCTTGGAAGTTTTTTGTACTAATCAAAAACTTTTTGTAATTCTGATTTATTTGTAGTCACGTAAACAAAATGAACAAAAAAAAAAAAAGTAATGAAATCTGGATTTTAATTGTTGATTTAAAACACAGAAAAGGTTGAGAAGAAAAAAAAAAAGAGGCAATTTTGAGTTTTTATTTTCTCTGTCGTGCTGTCCCGGACATCACCCATTGTTGGAATCTTTCTGCCACCTCCTGATCGGACTGTTGGAATATCACTCAGATTTCAAGGTGGAAAATAAAATCTATTTTGATAATATCCGGTGTTTTTCTTTGGGGACGATGGGGGGGGGGTGTCTCCTCTGCTGAACGGTTTAATAGGTTGAGTGTGCTTTTAGCAGCCTTCTGATTGCCATTTAGATCAACAGAGACATGAGAGCTGTTTGTCTGCCGCGCCTCATTTTCATGATGTTTCCAAACCACTAATCTTCCATGAGTGCTGCTGTGGGTTCTTCATGCAGTTGTGTGTAGATTGATCACTTTTAGTCTCGCCGGCGTGGAAAAACACATCTTTTGTGTTCCTTGGATTTTCGTCTTGGATAATAATTCATAGAGGGGGGGGGTGTAAGCTGCACATACCTCATTTTTCACCCTGTCTTTGAAACATCCCATGATGCATCAGTCATGCTCAGTAGGATGTGACCTCTTGACAAGACTCTCCTGTAATCAGGTCATTCAGAATATTTTTAGATGTTGGTCTCCAGCGTGAAGCTGTCGTCAAATGAGGTGACGTTTCACCGAGATGTTATAAATAAATAAATAATGACAAATAAGAATCAAATCTCTAAACCTAAAAATTATTTAATCACAAAAAAAATAACCTTTTCATCAATTCAGCATATGTTTCAACGTTGTTCTGAAGTCTCTAAACGAATCGTTCCGGGTGAGAAAGGTTCCGCTGTTTCCGCACGACCCCTAACCTCAGCGGCCCAATCACCTTGCTAATGCTAAACAAACCGATGCTACGGGTCACGTGAAACAATCACATATCCTAGCAACGCGGCTCCCACACACCTGACGTCCACGCGACTTTTTCCACGCGGGGTGGATTCAAAGCATCGCGGGCGCGCCGCTGACATCGTGATTGGTTCGGTGATGTGGGCGTGGACAACGGATTAACAGCAGCCGTGACGTGACGTCATCTCGGACGGTCGTTACAGAGTGACGGGGGGAGTCAAGGAAACTATCAAATCAGGTAAATACCGAACTAAACCGACTGTTTATGACGTCAGACTCCCGGATCCAGACTTCATCTAATCTGATCTAATCCAGTGACGTTTATTCTCATTGGTTCGTTGTATTTCATGATTGGTCCAATCGATAAGCAATCAAAATTAAAATCAATAGTCATCAAATCGACTCCTTTGCATCAGGATGCGGCTCTGAACAAACGTCAAAAGTGACGTTTTTTGGGACAAAACCAGACAAACATTTAGCAGGTCAGGAGGATGACGTCACTAATTAAACCCTTTGATCCCTGGACGGACCAGATTTCTCATCGACAGGCGGGGCATTCAAGGGTTAAAGGTGAGTCTGTCATCTGTTTGAAATAATGACATTATTCATGATGTTTAGGGAAAAAACCCACATGTGAACTAAAGAATTTTATTTTCTGAAGGATGTTTTAACGTTACCAGAATAACTCACGACTGTCCAGGTGTAGGTGCGGCGCTCACAGGTGGGACACGCCCCGACGCCGTCACCCTGTGTGTTCTTATCACCACGATGGCCCGTAAAACCCACTCCTCCCAGTAAAAACCACGTCCTTCATGGTCGTTTGTCTGAGCCCAGACCTCCTGATGATGTCATCGACATCAGCGGCGTGTGTTTGCCCCCAGTTAGACCCCATGATGCCCTCAATAAACCCACAAAACCTGTGTAATGGTTTTCATCTGAGCTGCGTTTGAGGAACTTCTGGATGACGCTTTGTTTTTTTTCTGAGCGGTGCGTTCATGGACCGGGGCCAACGGTGGCTCCAGTGTCTGGATCCGGTTTGATTCGGTTCGTTGGGTAGATGATGGGGGGGCGAGCTGACGGCGTTCCCTTTTCTTTGTTTCAGCGACAACCTGAGGAATCGAGAGGGAATAAAAATCCTTCCTGAAGGTTTTTTATCGTTTAGCGTGAATCAGTTTCTCTGCGTGATGCACAAACCCATCCCAGAGATAAAGCTCAGGCGGAGCCTCTTCAGCCCTGCCTACCCCTCCCTCCCTGCTAGCACTTTGCGGCCACCCCTCCACACACACACACACACACACACACACACACACACACACACACACACACACACACACACACACACACACACACACACTCCTGCTGAAAGAGAAAGGGAGGGCAGAGAGAGAACCAAGGCAACTGCCACACTAACACACAACTCACAGTCCACAGACTCAGTCAGGGGGGGCCGCCGCCGCCGGACAGGAGACAGAACCCTCCCTCCCTCCTGGACGGTCTCTGACGGACGCGCCGAGAGGGGTTCGTCTGCTCACCGGGGGATCCGTGCCCCCCTCCCGCCGGGCGTTTCCCCCCCCCCACACACACCCTGTCATCTGGATGAAATGTAAACTTAGCGCGGAGGATCGTCGGCGTGGAGAGAAAACTGTTGCCTTCAGGGTCTTTTCCTTCGCCGGTGAGTGTTGGAGAGATCGACCGGGTGATGGTGTCTCTCACTTTCACTCCCCCCACCCCAACCCGCTCGACTTTACAATCTATTTATACTAACCGTGACTTTAGAAGTATGCTGGGGGGGCGGTTGGCTTTCAGACAGACCTGAACCGGCTCACATGTAGCATCTAGCGGTTTTCAGGAAGTAGAGTCTCTTCCTGCAAAGACTACAATGCGATGCAAACTGTGTGCAACAGAAGTGGGACATCGATGAGGAACTGACGGGGGTATCTCCAACTGATGGGTGCGAGTGATGCTAACTAGAGCAGGCAAAAAAAAAAAAAAAAAAGACGTTGGGTGGGAATGTTTCTCCTTAAAAGGGCTGCTGGAAGTTCCAACATCTGTTGGCAGCAACACCGAGGAGCATTTCAGGGTTCTGAGCCTCGTCCGGAGGCAGACTAGTTCCTAGTGCTCTTTTTAAGGTGGTATTCCAGTGTTACGAGGGCAGCATTGTGAGGTAAGACCACAAATCTGCCTAGATGACCTCTGACCTCCCGCGGTCGACTTAACTAGGAGCCGTTTGTGAGATAAATAGACGTAAGATAGTCTTTTAATGGGGGTGAAACCAGTTTGACCACAGCAGGATCGTCATGTGAGCGTCATCCAGCAGGTAGGCAGCTTATCTCCATGTGGGGCAGTAAAAGCCTATAAAACCCCAGAGTAGAACAGGCTCATGCTTTATGACGGGGGGGTTATAAAGGTGAAGGGTGCGATAAACACCTGGCTGGTGTTGGTGAACCAGGAAGAGTCTGGTCGTGTCACGCCAGGGAGAAGGGACCTCATCAGGATTGACCGTCCAATGAGGTTTGAAAAGCTGCGTGGGAGTCGTGACCCCCCCGGTGCCAGTCCGCCCCAATCGGAAGCAGGCTATCCTGGTCCCTTATTGTGCCGCCGAGCTAATCTGACGCCGTCCATTGTGTCCAACGCTTTCCATGACTCTCAGCGATTTCAGTGGGTCTGCACCTTAAACCCCTCCATTATGGGCCGCGTTCCACATTTGCTGTGTTGGCTTTTGCATTCAGAACCCCCACCCTACCCGTACCCCTCACCCCACCCCCCAACCCCTCGTCTTCACCCCACGCTCTAACTTTGAACTTTCCAGCTAAATGTAATCAGTGGGTTCAGGCAAATGCCAAGTTCACGTCCGACCGCGTAAGACCATCATTGATTCCTTTATCGTCAGATTAATAATCAACATGAAAAGAGGCTCTTGAGAGCCAATCAGGGATCAGAACAGAGAAGTGTCTGTCATTGTTTTGCTTCCTTATATGGAAGAGACTTGGCAAACACACACTTTATTATCCGGAGCAGAGATTTGGTGTGTACTCCAACCGGACATCCATCCAATCAAACGCTCTCTCCCGTCTCTCCATTTCAGGACGCGAGCCTGGCGGGTGGAGGATGCGTCTCCGGCTGCTGGGTCACTGAGTGTGAGTGATTTTTTGCTGCAATGGAGGGCGTTTCCCAGCAGCCCCGGTGACTCAGAGCGCCGCGTGAGCATCCCGCTGAATGTGGACAGTCTAGAATGGAAGAGCCGCCAAGTGTTGCTCCGAGGCAGCGGACTGGTACTCTCCATCTCCACAGCGCCACCACCAGTGTGTCTCCTTCCCCTTCGTCCTCCCCAGCACCACCTCTACCATCACCCCCAACGCTGCCGCCGCCAACCGCGCCTTGATCGCCACCACATTCCAGGATGTTTGTGAATTTCCGTCGGATCAACAAACGCCAGTGCGTGCAGCTGATGACCACCTGTCTGGTGCTGTCGCTGGTGATGCTCTGCTGGGAGCAGCTGGACAACCGGGTGGTCAGCCACGTCAAGTCCTACTCCTACCGTTACCTTAGCAACCGTTTCGTCTACGTCAACAGGAGTCTCACCATCTCGCGCCAGCAGGCCAGAGTCTTCAGCGACTTCCGCTACCTGTTGGATCATCCAGACAAGTGCGCCGGCCAGGATGTCCTTCTCCTGCTACTGGTCAAAACGTCACCGGAGAACATCGAGAGGCGGAACGCCATCAGGTCCACCTGGGGTAACGAGACCTACATCCAGAACCATTTGGGGGTGACCGTCAAGGTGCTGTTTGTGTTGGGGGCACCTCCGACCAAAGAGGAAGAGCCGTCGTGGAGCAAGAGGAGCGGCGTCGGCTTCCAGGAGCATCTTGCCGACGAGGACCGTCTCCACGGCGACATGATCCAGCAAGACTTCCTGGACTCCTTCCACAACCTGACCCTGAAGCTGATCCTGCAGTTCCATTGGACGCACAGGTGCTGCGCCCACGCCCGCTTCCTCATGACGGCCGACGACGACGTCTTCGTCCACATGCCCAACCTGGTGAGCTACCTGCAGGACGCCAAGAGCAAAGGCGTGACTGACTTCTGGATTGGACGAGTGCACAGGGGGGCGCCGCCCATACGCAGGAAAGACAGCAAGTACTACGTTTCCTTTGAGATGTACCAGTGGTTGTCCTACCCAGACTACACCGCCGGGGCCGGGTATGTGGTGTCCGGAGACGTCGCCGACAAAATCTACCAAGCCATGCTGACCCTGAACGCCTCTCTGTACATAGACGATGTGTTCATGGGCATCTGCGCCAATGCCGTTGGCGTGTCCCCCCAGGAACACATTTTTTTCTCAGGTGAGGGCAAAGCCCCCTACCACCAGTGTATCTACGACCAGATGATGACCTCACACGGTCACGTAGAGGACATCTACGACCTGTGGGAGGCGGCGACGAGCCCGCGGGTCAAGCAGAGGACCTCCGGGCTCGTAGGGAGGTTGTACTGCACCGCAGTGAAGACCTATCTCCTCTGTAGGCCGTATAACTTCAACACCTACCCCTGCAAAGCGGCCTACTCGTAGCCGTACCGTTAGCGCGCGACAGGGTGAGGTGCACCCCGCGAATATTACCTCAGTCCTTGCAGTCGGACGCCCCGTGCCATTCACTCGAACATTCGTTCTGCGTTTTGAGAGGCTAAGAGATTCGAGTTTGTTGTAACAAATCGATGACCTCTGGCTTGTGTCGAGCGAATGCGTTCCAAAGATGCTGTTGTCGATTTTTATTGTTGACGTATCGTTCTTCTACGTCAGTCCAGGAAGAGTCGACGAAAGGTCGACTCTTTCTACCGTTCTGAAACGCCAAACGGTTGCCAAAGTCTTTCCCATCACCTCCGTCAGCGGCAGGCAGACACTCTGTGAAGCTTTGTGGTGATTGGTGTCAAAAGTAGAACAAACTCATTCTGGCGTTGCTGCTGAGTCAGTTTAGCTCAGATCTACAAATGTAGACTTAAATAAGCCTGAATCCAGCCCGACTTAAATAAGCCTGAATCCAGGATTCCAAAAAAAGCTGAGATATCTAGAGTACCGTTGATCTTAATTCGGACCCACTTCAGGAACTTGATGGTCTATGTCTCGCAAATCCGTCGTTACCACGTCCGTCGTTCGTAGCAACGTTGTTCACAGGTAGATGGTAGCAGATGAAGCCATGTCGAGTAATTCTAATGAGATAAAGGTCCCAATCTGCCCAGTTCCCCAAAATCAACCACTAAATTTAACGGGTTCTTTCTTACCACAAGCCCGACCATGCCTACCAACGTTTTGAAAATTTGTCATGCAGTTTTTGTGTAACGCTTAAACTGAGCTAACTTGGTGGAGGAAACATGTCTGCATTTCCTGTGCTAAAATAACGAGCAACCGCGTGTTCAAAGCTGATCGTTTTCTTTATATGAGGTTTTTTGTAATTCTTTTTGTGATAAATGTGTTTTAATTAAAATCAAATCTCCAAAAGTGAAAGCGTGTCTTTCTTTATTGGAGTCGACAATGACTGATTGTTGGTCTGGAAACTTCTATTCAGAAAGAAAAAGAGAAATTGTGGAAAGTTTCACAGGTTTCATCACACGTTTTCATTGGTTTTACAGATTTCCAGAAAATCTCACATTAATTCTAATCTTCTAGTAAAAAATTTCTAGTGTTAATTAGAGACATCATAGAGCGTGCTTATCCAAAATAACACTGAAAGATTTTAAAATTTATGATAACTTTTACTTGAGTTAAAGCCATAAAATGAAAGTAAAAGTATTTTTTTCGTCACCAGAGAAACAGAAGGACCTGGATTCTAAGAACTGAAGCAACGTTCATCCTGCTGTGGTCGACCTTCCTGCCCAGAAGCAGAACAGGAAGGTCGACCACACGCTGACATCACACTCACATTTACGTTTTTTATTTCACATCACAAGTACAGAGTTCATGTTACCTCCAGAAAGTAGTGCATCCCTGGGATGCGCTTCAAGAAAAAACTGTGCATCCCAACATGACATTTATGCATACCAAAGGTAAAAACAGAATATACGCTAGAAGCGTATTCAAGAAAGGATTGAGTTTAGCCGATGATAGAATATAAAAACTAAACAAACTTAATTTGTATTTCTGTTTGGTTCCCTCCTCACAATGCTTCAGTCCTGGCTCCGCCCACTCCACCTGTTCCCTTCCCAGCTCCTGATTGGTGCAGCGTGTTCTCCAATCCCAGACCCTCAATCAGAGCGGGAGCCCTCAAATCGTCTTCAGCTGTTCAGACGGGGGGGGGCTGTTTCCTAGCCGACAGTTTGCTGTGTTTGGTCTCTCGAGTTGCGATGTTTTGTTTCTGTTCCTCTGATTGAGCCGCTTCCTTTGGCCCTTTAGTAATCTTGTAAACCTTTACCCCGTCTAGGGATTAAAATAATCCCTGGTTTATTAAATATTTTTACGTTAACCCTTTCACATCGGTTTCTTCTTGTTACAACTCTTTCTAACGATCTGGGTTGTAACGGCAATCCATCCTGGAACTGGTGGATCCTGTAGAGCAGCGGTCCCCAAACTATGGCCCGCGGGCCGGATGCGGCCCTCCTCACTTAGTTGGGTTTCTTAACTTGTTTGCTTTGTTGTTTTCAGGGAAGTTGATGAGAGAGAGCTGCAGACAGAGTCTACGAGCTCCTGGACCCGACAGAAGGGTCGGTCAGTCCAGCAGGAAGTTAACGTCCAAGACCTTTTTCGCTGTAAGATCCCAGAGAGGTTCTTATTCAGTCTACTAGTAGACGTTACTTCACCTCACAAAAACTGAAACGGAACGCTCTTCGCCTGGCGGCAGCTAACGCACCGATTACAATACATTTAATGTATGCTGATAACAGCAGTAAAAGGTCAGCCATTTCTGGCTCAGGGCTCCATAACCCCCTCTTTCTATAGTCCAGACAACGCGGAGGGGACACGGCCCCCCCCGGGCCTCGTTACTGCGAGACACAGTTTGATCCAGAACCTGCAGCGCTGGGTTGGGACATGAATGTGACACCGGGGGCTCAAATGGTTACGGGCTAACCCACCACGCTACCGATTCCTTCACGCTCACACCTTTTCTCCGGGCGTATTTGTCTTCGTCGTTCAGGAAACAGCCTGAAAAATGATAAGAAGGGTGGGATTTGAACCCACAACCTCAGATCTGAGTTCCTCCTCTCATCTCTCTGAGCTAAACCTTCAGCTGCTGGGATCTGGTTTGGAACTTGTGTTCATGGGTTCACAGGTGGAGGAAACGACCAAAATGTTTGTGTAAACAGGTTTAGAACCAATTCCCACTACAATGACCCCCCCTGGGTGTGTCCTCACACCCTCCTTCACACCTACTATCATGTTAACTTTAACTATGCGCATGTTTTTGGACCCACCAGACACGTGGAGAACATGCAAACTCCTCACAGAGAGGTCCTCAGTGGGGTTTGAACCCCTGACCTCCTGGCTGTGAGGCGACAGCGTTACCGCTGCGCCGCCGTGCTGCTCTGATGGAAGGACGAGGACGACCTCAAGAACAATTCACACCTTTTTCCACCTTTAATGTGACCTTTAACATGTACAAAAACAAACTGAAACCTTTAAGCAAAAACATATTAAAAAAAACTTCAAATAACCTGGTTGTGAAGTAGGTGTGAAATCATTTGTCTTGATTTAGTTCTTTTACATCACAAAAACAGTGTTTGAACAGGTTGTGTGTTGACTTTTTATATCCACTGTAGATATTTTTATTACTGTGTGTGTTTGCATTGCAAACTTGTGTTCCTGGGACGTGCCTGTCAAAAAATGTGCACCAAAGACACAAAGAACGCACGCAAACGAGAAAACTGCAAGTATGGTACAGTTAAAGTACACAAGTACCTCAAGATACGAGTCATTTGAGATACGAGACAGATTTTTGCTCCGCATTCGAGTAAAATCCGAGATATGAGTCGTCAGATCGTAGAACCGACCTTCAACTCAAGATGGATCTTTGGATCTTTGTGAGTCCCTCAAGGGGGAACGAGACAATGACGTACAAGAACACAACGTAATGTAATAACAGTGCAGTAAAATAATTAGCCCAGAGGCGCACGACTCCGAGCAGGAGATGATCCAATCAGTCTGCTGAACTCGTGATGAGTTCAAGGCCCTCGGGATTATTAAGCTACTTCTGCTCTGAGAGCTGCGTAACGTTTTCACCTGAAGAAAGAGGAACACGACATGACATTGGTTATGTCATCTGATGGGAGGAACTCGTCAGGCTGCTGTCATGTGACCATGTGGGATTGGAGTCAGAATGAGTAATCCACTGTAATCTGACGCTGTGGAGTTTCCTTCTGTGTTCTGGTGGAGATGATGAATCCACCTCCGTTTCAGAAGCTGCTTTTAGTTTCCTGCACTGACTCAGGCCGAGGTCACGCCGTCGGCCTCTCCTCACCTCTCCTCCACTGGCTGTCTTTAGGTTTATTTATGGCAACTCATCCATAAATGTGACGTCCCCTGGATTAGCTGTGCTCCCAGCAGCTGTCCTGTTTCCACGGAAGCGAGTGAAGAACAAGAATTCACACCAAAGATTTAGACGAGCTTCAAAAACACCAGAATAAGACCCTAGAATAAAATCACGTTGGATATCTGACTGGATTCAGTCGTCTGGTGCTCAGGAGGAGACGTCAGGACAACGGAGGCATCGCTAATGGAATATAAATATTTGTATTGAAGTCTAAATATAGTTGAAGGCTGAAGGCCGAGACCCCCCCAGCGGGTAAAACTACAGCTTGTTAAAATACTTTGGAAAGAGACTGATGTGAATCGAAGGGGAGGATTTATCAGCTGTTTTCTGATTGGAGAGAATAAACCAATGAAAACAATAGTTTAATAGTTTATTATAGGGGACCGTTAGCTTAGTTTAGCTTGTGACGAATCACAAAACAATCTAAAGCTGAACCACAGCGAGATTAAAAGGAGAGTCTCGTTCAAATTAGGCCACATGATGTGTGTGTGTGTGTGTGTGTGTGTTTAGGTCACCTTAACTGTGTGTAAAACCATGAAAGTTTTGTTGAAGTTTCAAATGGAAAATGTGATTCTGTGCGTTCTTGTCTGAATGACTCACTGCTTCCACCACAACGTGGGAAAAAGGAGCGTTTAGGAGCCGACATGAAGCAGCAATGATTTCCAGACAGCAATGGTTCAGTCACCACACGACCACCACACACACACACACACACACACAGGAAGCTAGGACGAGAACCCCCCCCCCCCAATCTAACCGTGACCACAAACTAACCGTCAGCCTGGTGAAATGTGACACCGTTTCGTTCGTGAAGTCGATGCAGAGAGAAAAGTGAGATATCTGCAGGATCTGTTGGTTTTTCAGTTCCCAGACGTTCTAATCATCAAAGTTTTGTCGTTTAAATGGAGATTCCTGCAACAATAGAATAAAACTTGACAGATGATTAGAATTCTGAGCTCAATTCAGACCTCTAGGATCGGTTTAAGTTGGGACATTTATGAAGGGAGCAGCGTGTGACCCGGTTTGACCCATAGGTCAACAATGTTTTTATTTGCAGGATTTATCAGTTTGTTCCCACAAAAAAATTTCAAAAAGGTTTGACTCAGATGACAAATATGCAATTGTGTCGACTCCCAAAGGTTTTAGTATCATTTCCTTATTATTTGGAGTCATTTCTGATTTACAAGACACACACACACACACACACACACTTTCAAAAAGAAGCAAACACAAAGGATATTTGTCCATGTATTTGTATTAGAGGAAAGCTGTGGGTGAAAGAAGATCAACACTAGTATCAGGTAATGTTCTCACTAACAAAATGAACTGAACTTTACAACCTTTATTTTGTATTTATAGAATTTGTCTCAGAATAAAATCACAGAAGCTAAAAGCTGGATGTAATCTGCTGCTTCGCCTGTAGGCGGAGCTGCAACACAACTCAAAAAGAATCCGCTTCACTTAACAGCAATTTCAGTTTATTAAGACATTCATACAATTGTTAGGGGAGGCTGAAAATTAGTGGGGGGTGGGGGCGGGGGGGTAGCATGAGCTGAAGGCAAAACCACGTCAGCAAAATATGGCCAACCAGTGAGGGAGTCTGATAGAGCAGGTGGTTAAAAAGTCAAGTACATTTAATTTAACAGTCACATAAAAAGCAAGTGAATCTATAATATAACATGACAAACGCCTCTATAAGCAGGCCCACAATACATCGTACATATGTTAGCATAACATAGTTTGCAGACTTTATACAGCATTTATACCTTTTAGTCCACAAGAAAGTTACTAAATGGTGGAGAACATCGAATACACACATCTTAACTGAACATGGAAAGAAATACCTGATAAGGAACTTTATGTTTACACAGCCCATGGCTTTGCAGCTCCAACCAGTCGAGTGTGGAGGTTAGAACCTACAACTGTCCGGGAGGGACCGACATGGTCACCTCACTTTTTAAACACATACCAAAATTCTGAGCCAAGGTTTATCATTTGAGAAGTTTTATTTCCCCTCAGAATAATACAAGCACAATGCAAGTGGACGATCGCTATTCACTGCGGTTTGTTTTTTTTTTAAAAAAAAGGGAAAAAATCTCTGGGGGTGGGGGGCTCAAATCAGATCGGCCACGTTCATGGGCATCTCCTCCACGGTCGTATTGTAAAACGTCTCAATGTCCCTCAGAATCCTCTTGTCGTCGTCCGTGACGAAGTTGATCGCGACTCCTTTTCTGCCGAAACGGCCGCCGCGACCGATTCTGCGGAGCGAAGGAAGGTGAGACGTTACGTAAAAAATAAAAATTCAACAAAATTAAAAAAGCACTGCTAACGGCAACGGCTAACCCACCTGTGAATGTAATTTTCTCGGTTGGTGGGGAGGTCGTAGTTGATGACCAGGGAAACCTGCTGGACATCGATCCCACGAGCCTGCGGAAGCGAGACGTGGCGTTAAAGAGACGTAGCGTTACAGAGACATTGCGTATATTTCAATGTCGCTCGTTTATTAAGTAACGGATTCCTACAGGCGGAGGAAACCATTGTGGAGAACGAGCCCTCATCTCCCAGAACGTTTTTTGCCGCTCAGTCGCGTTGGGACGGTCGCAGCGTTAGACACATTTTGGGCGCCGGTTCAGACGTTCGTTCTCAGACACTCACCAGAAGATCGGTGGTGATCAGCACTCGGCTGGATCCGGACCGGAACTCCCTCATGATGACGTCGCGCTCCTTCTGGTCCATGTCGCCGTGCTGCAGGAAAACGTTTTTTTTTTAAAAACACGGATCTGCGCCTCCGATCCGGGACGGAATCCTCCGGCGAACGCGTCTTACCAGAGCGGAGACAGTGAAGTCTCGGGCGTGCATCTTCTCCGTCAGCCAGTCCACTTTTCTCCTGGTGTTCAGGAAGATGACGGCCTGCGTGATGGTGAGCGTCTCGTACAGATCGCACAGGGTGTCCAGCTTCCACTCCTGAAGGGACGACAAACGGGTTAGGCCGCGCGGATTCAACCTGACGTCTAAAACTTCCGTTTAAAGACAAACGTGTCACACGGGGTCATGGGAGCGAGGACACTGGACATTCAGAAAGAGGTCCCCTCCAAGCCCCACTGCTGACGCCGTGTGTTCATCTCCTTCCCTGGTGTACCCGTGCTCACACGCCCACATGAGCCCGACCCCAAAGGGCCCGGCTCCTGCAGTTCCAGCAGGGTGCTTTGGAGAGAAGGGGGGCAGCAGAACCAAGTGGAACCCACCTCTCGCTCCACGTTGATGTAGAACTGCTTGATACCCTCCAGGGTCAGCTCTTCCTTCTTCACCAAGATGCGAATGGGCTCCCGCATGAACTTCTTGGTCACTTCCAACACCTCTGCAGGCATGGTGGCAGACAGCAGCACCACCTGGAGGAGACATTACCCCCACAGGAGGCAAGAAAGGGGAAGGGGGGGGCGGAAGAATTCAGTTAAACATGGATTTTTTTAACATGTCAAACTCAGGACCCAGCTGAATCACAAATCTATTTTATTGACAGAAAAGCACTTAAGTCTTGAAATTAAACTTTTTAGGTCAAAATATTGCAGGAACAATAACCGTAGTGACTACTTGACCTGCTACTTAAGGCTGTGTGTTGGAATTTCGACTCCTCCTGTGATTGATCCCCGTTTTAAAACATTATATTTACAAGAGCCCAATGAACATCAAGAAACCAGTTCAATAGCCTAATTTTGTGTAAGACAAACTTTACTTCCTGCTATGAAACAGATTGTATGAAACGGACCGATCCGGATCACACACTCCTGTAGCTCCAGAACAAAACTTACCTGAATGTTTGTGCTCAGTTTCTGGAAGATCTCGTAGATCTGATCTTTGAACCCTCGACTCAACATCTCGTCAGCTTCATCAAGAACGAACATCTTGATATATTTTGGGCCTGTGCAGAACAAGAACGTTAAAGATCCAACTTATCCTTCTGCTAAAAACCACACTCAGCCAGCAGTGACCAAAGGGAGCGCCGATTCTTACACAGATGTCCTCTAGTGAGCATGTCGAACACGCGGCCCGGCGTTCCCACCACTATGTGAGGAGCCTCGGCCTGCAGCTTTTGTATTTCGGAACGGAGATTGGTCCCCCCGATGCAGGCGTGGCAGGCTGCCCCCATGTAGTCGCCGAGCGCCAGGATGACCTTCTGGATCTGAGGAGGTGGAGACAAGTTAGCTCAAGAAAAAAAACGTTGGCAGAGAAGACGAGAGGACGCGTCAACATCAGGGTAGAGCCGTTCAAAGTGATCAGTGGTGTTACAAGGAAGTCTCCAGGTTTAGTCAGTCCCGAAAGATGGTATGCCATCATTTCACCCCGGTTCTACAGCGATGCCAGTTAACTTCTAAATAGAGGCCTAAAAAGTTACGTTTTAATCTGGTTTTTTAAAAGGAGATACCTCAGTCCTGTTCTCAGTGTGACCTTTACTCCTACAGACATTGAGGATTTTGTGACCTGAGGTGAAAAGTACCTGTTGAGCCAGTTCTCTGGTGGGGGCCAACACCAGAGCCTGAGTCTCCTTCTGCTCAATGTCCAGCTGCTGTAAGATGGAGATGGCAAATGTGGCCGTCTTGCCAGTGCCGGACTGGGCCTGGGCAATGACGTCATAGCCTAACGGAGAGGACACCATGACAAGTTATTCCAAAATCACAGAAAAAATCCGACATTTGTTACAGCTTGACAATATTTGAGTGATCAGTAGGAATTAAGATCTCCCCATAAATTTGGTAAGTCCCGAAAGATGGTAGAACATCACGTCACTCAGAAATGAACAAAAACTACCTCGTTTAATACAAATTCCGTACCTTTGATGCAAGGAATGATCGCCCTTTGTTGAATGGCAGATGGCTTTTCAAAACCATAGGCGTATATTCCCCTGAGAAGAGTCTCCTTCAGGTTCATATCATCAAAATTATCCGTAATGTCGGTCCAGTTGCTCTGAAGTAAAAAAAAAAAAAGAAATAAAGTGAGTGTTGGGGGATAAATTCAGATTTCTGTTCCCACACAAAGCTAACAGTCTTGATCTTACCTCGATGACGACATCAGACTCAATCGCATCTGAGACCCCATGGTCTCGATCTTTTGAGCTATAACAGAAATGTAGTTAGTTAGTTGTCATAAATACATGTACCATCTAGTGGTCAGGTAATCAGATTACTAACGACACCTGAGCATCGGTTTCACACGTGACCTGTGGCCTTTGGGCTGAACCCGACTGGACC
Organism: Antennarius striatus; assembly: GCF_040054535.1. Taxonomy (NCBI): domain Eukaryota; kingdom Metazoa; phylum Chordata; class Actinopteri; order Lophiiformes; family Antennariidae; genus Antennarius; species Antennarius striatus. The sequence goes on along the minus strand of NC_090793.1, from coordinate 19,896,445 downwards.
ACACGAAGGCCGGTAAAACCGGAGCGATCCTCCGGTGTGAAGCCACCGGAGGGTCTCCGGGGCTCCCGGTGACGCCCAGCGGATCCCGTTACCGGGTCGGGGGGGTTTCGCTCGGGCGCACGTGCGAAACCCACGCGCGAGCTTCGGCTACCCGAGGCTACGAACATTCCTTCTGACGTCACCAGGAACAAAAAAAAACCCGTTTCGGGGCCGGCTAGCTCCCCCCGGTACGGTCGGTGCCAGCCCCGGTATGAGCAGCTTAACGGCTCCGTTGGGCCCCGTCTCTCAACATGGAGCTGGGCTCCAGCTAGCCAACATGTCGGACGGTCGGGGCCTGTTAGCACTGGTGGGGGCTGCTGCCCGAGGACAAGGCCGGGCCCCACCGGAGCGGCCCGCTAACTCTGATCCACACAACCGTTACGTCTTCAAATACGACACAGTCAAAGGAACAAATTCATATTTATAAAAACAGAATCAGGTCTTTACGGAATAAAAAAAGTTTCCCGCGGCTCTTTAAACACAATGTTAGCCGGTCAGAAGCTACCGCTGCCCGGTAACTACTACCACAGAGCCCGGGCCTAGCCAGCTGATAAATTCATTACTAACGCGGTATTATGTGGATTATTTACCAGATTGATAAACTTTAGTAAATATAAACACACTATCGATTACCAAAAGTGAGTGGAATTCTGATTTTACCTGTTATAATCAGCAGAATCACAAGACATGTCCGTTCCCCGCTTCGGCATGAGACTGGAAAGATCGCAGATGGCAATGCCAACTGGCTTTATGCGCTCGGACTGCTTTCATCCATCCAACATTAGAGCTAACGGTCCGTAGCGGTCCACTCATACACGGTAAACCTTGCGATTTTATCACACTTTTTAATTACGATTTATTACAGAAACCACATACCAAATTACTGATTAAAAAACGTTAAAATTAATCCGGACTAGATTTATCTGCGGAATGATATTGCAGTAAAGACCGGTGCTCAGGTTCCTACGGCGTCCTGGACAAGTCAAATCTCAATCGCTGGCCTCGCGCAATAGATTTGGGTCTGATTAATGCGGACAGCTGAACAAAGAGAGCGTCAGACAGAATATGTGGAGTTTCTTCACCTTATTATAAGGTCAGAACAACATAAAGGAGAAACATAACAATTTTAAACACGTCAGAATTTTCCCTGAGGCCTGAAATGTTGAATCCAGTCCAAGACCAGTGATTCTTGTATCAGATTACCTTATTGATCCCTGAGGGGTGATAGCTGTTCTACTTATATTTTTAATTCTTTATCAGCTCCCATCATTTCATATTCTCATATCTGCCTGAATTAGACTTTGTTGATCTGCACAGAACAGTTTCAACAGAGGGAATATTTACAAATCACCAAAGACCTAAGCTTTGCCCCCAGATTTGGAAGAAAAATAATCCCCTTATCAATCACTTTGGGACGATTGTGTGTTGTCTGTATTTGAATGTCACCTGATGTTTCCTTGTTAATATGTTGAACACATGTCCTGACAGCTGGTGTGCCACTGCTTTTTGACTTCTGGATCTGAAGAGGAGATCAGAATTACGAATTAGATCAGGAAAATACCAGAAATTAACACAGATTTCCTGGTGGGAGCCTCAAGGAAAGAAGACATGTTTGCAATAAGATTATTCCAACGCGCACACACGCATATATGTAATATGTAAAAAAAAAAAAGAATAATTAATAATTTGCCCAAAGGAATTATTAAAGTATTTTTCTTTCTTTCTTGAAATTCTTTTTCCACTGCAGCTGAATGACAGGATTGAGTGATCTGAATTTATCTGATTTAAGTGGTAAATCCTGAATGATGGTAGAACATCTCACTCAGACCTAAACAAGCATCTTATCAATCATGTAAGGATTCTGTAGCATCACTGCTGAGTGACAGATGGGTTCAAACCAATTAATAGTTTCTCTTGAGGAGAGTCTCTTCAGGTTCATGTCACCTGAATTATCCTGAATCAATGCTTTTTCTTTATTTATACTTCCTAGTTTTACATTCTCACTGAAGACATCCAAACTATGAAGCACGACACATACGCAGCAAGCAAAAGTGAAAGAATTTGTATTTTATAGAAGAATTTTTATTTTTTTCATATATTTTTTTAATCTATAATTTTTAAAATTAAAATAAACTATGAAGCACATGGAATTATGCAGCAAGCAAAAGTGAAAAAAAATATGTTATATAAGAAATTACATTCATTTTTTTCATATATTTTTAATATATATTTAAAAAAATCTTTTTTTAATTCATATTTTTTAAATAAAAATTAAAAAAAAAAAACTATGGTGCACAAATACATGGAATTATTCCACAAGCAAAAGTGAAAATTTATATTTTGGATTCCTTGTGTGACCTCCTTTAGCTTTGAGGACAACTTTCGAACCCTTGACCTTCTTTCAGTGAGCGTCACAGGAAATGGTTTTTATTTCACAGGTGAGTCTTTTCAAGCTCTAATTTGTGGACGTTTTCTCTTTAGGGAGTCGGGACCATCAGTTGTGTTGAGCAGAAGTCAGGCTGACTACCCTAAATGACAGCTGTCTGAATCTATATTATAGGAATCAGCAGTAAAGTGAAGAGAAGCGAGACTCCATCATTACTTTAAGGACTGTGTTTCATCCCCAGGAGCCGTCATAAAAAACCAAAAGCCACCACAAAACAGGCTGACAGGAGGACAACCAGGAAGAGAAAACCTGCTGCTGAGGACGAGTTCGTCTGAGTCACCAGCCTGAGGAATCACCATTAGGAGATAATGATTAGAGCCCAGACACAAACACACACACACACACACACACACACACACACACACACACACACACACACACACACACACACACAGCAGGAATCAGGCCTTCATGGTCAAAGAGCTGCTAAAGAAACGCAACGACATTCATCCGGACTAAAAAGAACAGGACCTGTTCTTTTTAGTCAATAAAGTAAATTTTAAAAATTTATTTTTAAAAAAGGGTTCATTCATAGTTTTGATGCCTTCAGCGAGAATCTACAAAGTAAATATTGGAAATAAAGAAATCCATTGAATGAGCAGGTGTGTCCTAACTTTTAACTAGTAGTTTATGAACAAAGCAAATGTTTAATTTAGGATTTCAACTAGTTTTTCGTTGCTGGAATGACAGGCTCTACTGGGACACAGGCTGGTTTCAGCTCTTATAGAACTACCTGTCAGCCCATTATCACCCCAGCGCCTGGAGCGGTGCTGTTCATGAAACCTGAACCACACAACCAGCAGTTAAAGCAAAAAATGTAGACAGACTTGCTTCAACATGTATGAGGAACATTTTGTTCCGGTAACGCCCTGCTTTCTGGAACCTTCAGTGCTCCTTCTCCAATACACCTGTAACTCTATACCAAACACACATATACTTGTATGTCTTGATTGGAATAAACCAAACTGGACATGTTTTCTCTTTATTGCAAGGCTAAGTGCACAAAGAGGTGCTCAAGAAAAAAGTTTCTCGCAGGCGGTTACACCTTCAGAATGTTTGAAACACATCTTTTCTTGAGTGCAGACATCAAAACAGAGCAGAGGAGTGTGCATGAACTTTACTGTACAATGGTGTAGTAGTTGGAGAAGAGTTCCTCTCCTGCTGAAATGTCCCTGAGGGCCACCAGCACCACGCAGCGCAGGGGCCTCCGTGCGTCCTGGCTGTAGTTGACGTTGGGTAGAAACTGCCGGAGCTCCACAGGGAACCGATCCGGGACGTCATACTCCTGGTAGCAGACGTTGGCCGGCCTCTGGTTGGAGCAGTTATTCACATACTGACCCACAGCGAGTGGGTTCCGTGGGGTATCCGTCAACCACGTGGCGTCACTCATCCAGAAAGGCCCGACCGCGTCCCTGCCGCTGCACGACCGGAACACCATCCTGGAGATGCCCCGGTCGTTCCCGTCCACCAGGACGCCGTCGATGCACCTGAACACGAACGGGTTGCGGATGGACTGCAGCAGGATGGGCTCGTACACCTGGTAGATCGTCCCGGGATACATGGCAACGAGCGCTCCTTCTGGAACGCACCCCTTGGTGACGAAAACTCCACATCCCGCGGACGGCAAAGTGCTGGGCTTCCTGGAAATGCGGAATCCGAGAGTCTGGAACATGGATTCATCCGGATCTCCTCGATCCCGATCGTCTTCATCACGTATCCGCCTGGGAAAGTGACTTTGGAGGGGTTGGATCCGTGCGTAATGGCTCCGGTGGAGACTCCAGAAGAGGCGCAGTAAACTCCGTGAAACCTGCTCATCCGGTACCAGTTTGTCTCTGGAGCGTTCTGTGACATGACGCAGCGTTTTCTCGTTTTTAGACAGGTTCAGGACGACCCACGGCACAAACCTGTACCTGTACGACTTCCATTTGCTGCGTAATCTGGCTAAAACTGCTCCAAACATCCGAGGAGTTGACGCCTGTCGAGGCGAACAGGACGAAAACATTTTTTTCTCACTTCTTACGTCACTTCTAGTTAGATTTTTTCAAAATAAAAGTAGATGTCTAAACTATCGGTGCAACTGCTTTTTGATAGGTTATCCTCAGTAATAAATCTGTAGAACAGGTCATAATATTATTATCATAATTCACAATGACATCCTAATATGTGAAATAGCTAAAAATGACTAAGGTTGTACTTTTATTTTTGAAAGCGATCTATAAACCGGAAGTACTTGTAAAAACTTAATATACACTAGCCAGCTGGATGGGAGGAAAGGTAGTCGGGCAAAGACAAACATGGTAAGATTTCACTTTTTTTATTCCGATCACAGAACGCAAACATTAACAGAATAATATATTACTCATGTCATGTTCAACATACTAACGACACCGGGGTAATTACTTTTTAATGCCCTTTATGCTACGAAAACGCTTGACGTTAGCATTAGCTTAAGTAGCGCACGGTGAGATTAGCTCAGCTAGCTAAACAGTCCTGTTAGCTTCCAACACAATTCAAACAACATTAGCTTAATGTTCCAGAGAAATGTTGTTAATGAGTTGTTTATGGACATGTTTTTATTTTGTTACGGTGTTTTTTCGGTGTTTATAAATGCAAAGACTTCTATTTTACATGTCTGCTGTCAAGTTAGCTTGATTTAGCTAGTTGTGTAATGTGTGGTCAGTGTAGCCAAACCTTAGTTATTCTGTCAAATTCAGGATGATTGTTTTTTGACCATAAAGTTAGAATATTTCACTGACTATATTGTCAATATATGTTCAGGTTGCTCTTTATTCTCTTGACCTTAGTGCATGTTATAATTGTATGAACAACAGGTGCCTTGTGTTTCTGTGCAGAACAAGCTGAAGTCCTCACAGAAGGATAAGATTCGTCAGTTCATGATTTTCACCCAGTCGAACGAGAAGACTGCACTGACCTGTCTGTCGCAGAATGACTGGAAACTAGATGTTGCCACAGACAAGTTTTTCCAAACTCCAGAACTCTATGTTCCAAATCTAAAGGGGGCCTTAGACAAGAAGAAGCTTGAGCAGCTATACAACAGATATAGAGGTCTGGAAATCACTCAATTTCATGTTCTGCCTCTCATATTTTCTTCTATTTAAATTAATAAACTCCTGAAATTAAAACTTTGTTTCTATTCGGCGTTAAATCTCTACTCAAATCATCCTTCAATTGGTTATTCTCAGATCCTCATGATGACAACAAGATTGGCGTTGATGGGATCCAGCAGTTTTGTGATGACCTGACTCTGCACCCTGCCAGTATTAGTGTCCTCCTCATAGCGTGGAAGTTCAGAGCAGCAACGCAGTGCGAGTTCTCAAAGCAGGAGTTCATGGAAGGCATGTCGGAGCAGGGGTGAGACGTTATGATCAGATGATCACGTTATTTTTTTGTGAGCACTGACTTGTTTAAATATTCCTTCAATGAGCTCTTTAGGGTTTATTAAATGTAAACAAAACAATACTTTGTTTAGCTTGTAAATGTAAATTGATCCATTCAAATATATTGACATTAATACAAACACAACGCCTAATTTGAACAATGAAATATTTCATATACTCATGATGTCTTGCAAAAATTGCTTGTTGATTTGGAGGCTTTGTTTGGAAATTGTCAAATATATAATGATTGTCACTTTGGCAAAGTGACGATAAAGCAATTCTGTACACTAGTGTCATTAGTTTTAGTTTTACAAAGCAAGCTAATCTACTTCACTGTCCAAACTATGCTGTTTGTCTGCCTCATTTCCTAGGTGTGATAGCATAGACAAGCTAAAAGCTCAGCTACCTAAAATGGAGCAAGAGTTAAAAGACCATGGGAAATTTAAGGACTTTTACCAGTTTACATTTAATTTTGCAAAGAATCCTGGACAGAAAGGTTTGGGTAAGAATCTTCCAATATTTGTCATAATAAGTTTTTTGTTTGCTGACTGTTCATCAACCTGTTTGTGTTTTTCTTGCAGATTTAGAAATGGCTATTGCTTATTGGAAGTTAGTACTGGCTGGAAGGTTCAAGTTCCTGGACCTGTGGATCAGATTTTTAGTTGTGAGTTTGATAAACACACTCCGAAGACACACAACCCCACCAAATCCAGCTGTTAGTCAATGTTTACCACAGATTGGTGGAGTCACCAAGACACCAAGACAGTTCTTCATGCTGCATTTATTTACACTGAACAAAACAATGGGTGCATGGCACCGCTCCACTGTATAGTTTTTAAAGTAAGCCAGCATTCCACAAGCATTAAGAGGCATGAGATGTAAGGCAGCAGCTAGTGTGACAGTTTACACGTGTAGCGTGTAGTGATATGCTGTCAGAATGTTGTACACACTGGAGCAGGACTACGTCAGTCCGCTGGTGGCCTTGTTCAGATATATTTTACATGCAAGCGTTCTAAGAAATGCTGCACACATTGTTAATCAGCTGCTGTAAATAAAGGAACATGAGGAACCCTGTCCTCACTTCATGTTCTGTTGCTGTGTCTGCTGCAGGAGCATCACAAAAAATCAATTCCTAAAGACACTTGGAACCTCTTACTAGACTTCAGTACAACGATCACAGATGATATGTCAAATTACGATGAAGAAGGCAAGTACTTTTTTTTTTTTTTTTCCCCAGCATATTAATTTAAGCACCTTGTTTATGCCACACATGGACCCAGTATGTTTTTTTTATAACATTTAAAAATGAGTTATCCAGAATCATGTCTTCAGCTCAGAGCAAAACCATTTAATTAGTTGTGTGTGTTTTCACCAGGAGCGTGGCCTGTCCTTATCGATGACTTTGTGGAGTTTGCACGGCCACACATTGGGACCGAAGGCACGCCGGTTTAAAGTTTCCGCTCACAGAAGGAATATCGGTTTGAATTTTCTGGAGCGATCTGTGGACAAGAGGACAGCACCGAGCTGAGAACTATGTTGCCTTTTCAACCCTCAGGACTGAACTATTTTACACAGCAGAGACTTTATGTATGTGTGTGTATTGACGTATATAAAAAGGCATATCTCTTTGTTGGTCATCATGTGGTGGTTTGGAACTTTTATCTAAAGTATTTGGCTTTTTTGTTTCTTCTCAAGCCAATTAGAGAGGAATCAATACGACGTGTTGATGTTGGAGCTCCACTCAGAAGCGGGTTGATAGACACACTTTTTGACTTGTAATCCGAACACAGAGGCTCACCGGGGGGGGGGGGGGGGGTAGGGTGGGGAGGTGTTCTTTTTAACCATGAAATTTAATACTCTAGTGTGCATTTCTGGTTCTGTTTCTGTTTGACGATACATACGTGCAAAAAGTCAGTATAAATCATTGATTGTAATTTTCTAAGCATAATGCTGTTTGTTTTAAGACAAATGTTTAATGATTAAATAAATGTTTCAATTTGGTATCTTTAAAACTACCAGACCTCTGTGCCTGTCTCTGTAAATACACTAGTTGAAATAAGTTGATAGAGGAAATTTGACAAATAACAAGTATATATTTTGGGATCTGTGATATTTATTTATCTGAAGAAAACTGCATTAAATTAAGTCAAATGCCATCAGGTTATTTGGATAACAATGCTATTTGTTATGTTTTATTAGTAGTAACCACATTGATAAGTGATAAACCTTGTTGGTTGATGTCTTATTTTTTATTACAATGTTTTGTTTTGTTTTTACTAGTTCATATTACCCCTTTACTCAGCATTTTCTAATCATATTTCATTCAAACTGCTGTTTCACGGTGTCCTAGTACTCTTTGTATTCTGTCGAAATCGTTTGCAGTTCCACTAGAGGGCGCTCGCGAAGGCCTCAAAGAGAGGAAATTATTATTTTCACACATTTTGTTTGGATCAAATATGGCCATCGATTATATATCAGACCCGAAATGAAAATTCCAGAGTTCTTTTTATCAACAAAAAGCTGTTTTGTTCTCAAAATTCTGCTCGTGTGTGCTGATTGGTCAGAAAATGACTTACGTTACTGACGGATAAGTGTACGTAGGAGACGAGGTATTCCACAATCCGCTGTAATAAACTGTACCGTAAAGTGTCTTGTGACGTCACAACTACGTACTAAAAAGTGAACAATTTAAATTTAAAAATTGTCTTAATTTATTGTTATCTTCATGTCATTTCGAACCATCAAACAGAATATATCGTGAAAACTCGAAAAAAAATATTTTTCTTTTTAAAATTTGATTAAAATTAGACTTCTCCGTGAACGTCACATTTCCGGTTTGGCCTCGTGAACTTCCCTCGCGCTGCCTCCCCGCGGCGCCGGTTGTCAAAGGCGCGTGCCGTTGCCAGGGGCGACTGACAACAGAGACACGGAAGAGCGGAGAGGAGCTCTGGTCCCGCTGAGATATTTAGATGTTTGAGGTGAAAATGTCGAGCGTTATGAAGACGGTTTTGTCTGAGATGGGCTGGAACGATCACTTAGCCGTCCCAGAACTCAACGCGGAAAACAAGACGCTGGTAGAAAAGGTGAGTTTAAGACTGTTGTCTTCGTTGTGACGTCAGCACTAGGTCAATACAGGTGTTTATGTTAGGAACGACCCGCAGGTCAACGATTACTAGGGTAATGTGGGATGGTCAACTTTTAATTAAGACGTTGTTGTTCCCGAATCAGCCACCAGGGGGCGACACAATACACGAAGTTATGCCTACTATGTGATCACACAGGAAAAACGTTCACAAACATGTACAGTATTTATAGGTAAATTCGACAAATATTTGATATTAAATGAATATCAAATCAAATTTGATATTTAATTACTAAATATAATTAAATTTCATTTAATTTATATGTGACCAGGCTATGTGTGGCCAGCCGGACAACACCGAGACACACACACAGTCTGAGGGCTCCCCAAATGTGGGTTCTATTTCCCGACTGTTCTCCCCCCCAACTCAGGTAGAGGACAGCATTAAATTTGGTCGAATTGGCAGTTTATTAAAACATAAACAATAAAATTTCCATTTACCTCCCCGAAACGATTTGGAGGATAATAAAGGAAAAATAAAAGATAACAAATAAAACTTTGATTAAAACTAAAACTTAACCTTCACAAGACAACACCAGACAAGACAAGACAACAGTAGTGGCAATTTCTATAAAATAAAATACACACTACTGAGCATCATTCTAAAATTACATGTGCAATACAACATCACAGAAACATCTTAGATACACAGTACATTGTAGTTATTACACATACCTTAATATCCTAAACAGGGTTTCACTTCTAGAAATGACGACGAACACTTGAAAAGCACGTCAAGCGGTGTGCTCTCCCCTCTGCATAAACGGACTCAGTCAGCAACATCACCAAAATAATTCTTTCATATAATGCCCAAACTGAAATAACAACCTTAAGATTACTTACGCCAAGAAATTAATCTTATCCTCCACAACGTGGTCAATTTGGCGTCTTTTTCAAACTCGGCGATAACCACCTGTCTCCGCTCCGCATCTGTCTCATCCACAAAGTGAGTGTGCGACTGTAGCGCGCCAATCACGTCCCACGTGACCCGACGTGAGATGCGTGACTTTCGCGCCACTAACATCCCACGTGAACAGACGTCAGATGCGTAACTTTCGCGCCACTAACATCCCACGTGAACAGACGTCAGCCCAGGTAAACGTCCCGTGGACGCAACTAAAAGTGCGACTCCTACTGGCCAACCAACAACGTAACACCAGGCAGCATGAAGAAATGTGTAACCGCTTTATTATAAATGCATTGTCTATTTGACCTGGCTACATTCTCCCCTGCCTGAAGTCAACGTCCCGGTGACTTCCTACACATCATCTCCTGCATTAACTTTTGAAGTATAAAGCACCATACCTGCTAGTACTCGAGACAGTACATCTGGCGTGAAAGACACAGTGTTACATGCTGATGTAGGCAAGTTGAATGGATTTCGATTTTTACCCGCGGTTGTTCTAAGACTTCTACGCGGGGCGGGTGTAGGTGGGGTTGCACTGGTTGGCTCCACCCTCTGCCGCGGCACAGGTACTGGTCTCTCTGACAGTTCTCTAGGCAAACCCGGGCTTTCCATCACCTGCTCCAGGTGAGGGGAGTAGTCTTCATCTGGGCTGTGGCTCGTGTCTGCAACGTCTGACAGTCGCTCACTTCCAGTTTCATTTATGGTCTCGTCTTCTAGGTGGCTTCCTAGGTTATCTAACTCTTGATCACTAGGATTTTCAACTTGTTCCACCAAAAGGAATTCAGGGTCTGAATCTGTGGATTCGGGGTCTGCCTCATCTTCATGCTGGTGAGGAGAAAGATTTGTTTGGTGGTCCTGCCTTGGAGATGGAATGGGCTCAACGCAAAGTCGGAGGTTAGACCTATGAACTCTTTTCAAGGGACCTCCATTCACAGGGACTACTGAGTATGTTGTTCCCTGTACCTCAATAACTTCATAAACTTTTGAGGACCATGCATCTTGAATCTTATTTCTGCCTAGAGGACGATGTCGAAGGTACACATACTGTCCTATCTCAACAGGTGGACAGTGAACTTTTGCATTTTGACGGACCATTCTTTCTGCAGCTTTTCTTTCAGCTACTGCTCGTGCTCTCTCATGTGCATTCTGCAATCGCTCTCTGTGAGCAGCGAGCCAGTCTGCAGTTTCATCTTTGTCTTCTTGTTGCCCCAACAGAGCATCCACTGGGAGATGGGGTCGTACCCCAAACAACATGTGGTAGGGTGAGTAACCAGTTGAGGAGTGTGGGGTAGCATTATAGGCGTATACCAATTCAGCTAGATGTTCAGGCCAGCGGCGCTTTTTCTCGGGAGGAAGTGTTTTCAAGAGGTCATGCAAGGTTCGGTTGAACCTCTCACACTGGGGGTTTCCTTGTGGATGATGAGGTGTAGTACGTGTCTTTTTCACCCCGTACAATCTGCAGAGTTCAGCAATAACAGCACTCTCAAAATTTCGGCCCTGATCTGAATGCAAGCGCTCGGGGACCCCATATTTCATGAACCACTCCCTTAAGATAACTTTAGCAGTGGTGTCAGCTCTCTGATTTCGTGTCGGGAACGCCTGACTGAACTTGGTAAAAACATCGGTGAGTACCAGAACATTTTCACATCCATCACTTGCACGTTCAAGTGTAGTGTAGTCTACAGCTACAACTTCAAGAGGACGGGTCGCTAAAAATGGAGTCTGGGGTGCACGGATCTTGGGTTGTGGCAGTTTAGTTAGGACACACCTCTGACAATTTTTAACCCATTGTTCAACCTCTTCATGCATACCTCCCCAAAAACATCTCTGCTTTAGAAGTCCAAGTGTGCGTTCTATCCCTTGGTGGCCCATCTGATTATGCACACTGGTGAGCACCTTTTCTCTGAGACAAGCAGGTAACAACAGCTGAAAACATTTTCCAAGGCTCACATCCTCCATTTCTCTATACAAGAGTCCATCTTTTTCTGTCAACCTGGGCCATTGTTTCAATAGGGATCGCACTGGAGCAGGTAGAACTTGTCTTTCCTGAAAAGAGGGTTTCTGTTTCTTATCCCAGAACGCTTTCAAAACCCTAAGTGTTGGGTCTGAGGCTTGCAATGTCTGGAGTTCAGTTTTGGTATAACCAGGGAGCGTGGGGGTGTTACTATGCAACAGACCATTCTCTCCATCATTGGGTTCTGAGACTTTTAATTGTCTCACCTGGTGGTGTTCGACCCCTGCGGTCCCCAACTCTAGCCCTACAGCCGTGCCTGTTCTAAGACTGTCACAAATTGCAACACAACCATCAAATTCTGCATCCTCCGACTCAGGATCAGACTCATTCAACGCTGGCTGTCTAGAGAGAGCATCGGCTGCTGAGTTACAACGACCAGGCCGGTACTTGACTTCAAAATCGAACACAGCCAACTGTGCAACCCAGCGCTGTTGGATAGCACCTAACTTAGCAGTAGAAAGGTGGCATAGCGGGTTGTTATCAGTTAGGACTGTGAACTTGGATCCCAGCAGATAACTCCTGAACTTCTCAGTTACAGCCCATTTTAACGCAAGAAGTTCCAATTTCATACTGCTGTAATTTCTGTCATTCTTTTCCGCGCCTCTCAGTCTGCGACTAGCATAAGCTATGACTTTTTTCTTTCCACTCTGAACCTGATACAACACTGCACCTAAGCCAAGGTTACTAGCATCCGTCTCTAGGACAAACGGTAAGTTGAAGTCTGCATAACCAAGCATGGGAGCCTTGGTTAATTCTTCCTTAAGTAGTTCAAAAGCATGGGCACAGGTAGGTGTCCACGCTGTCTCAAACAATTTGCTGACCTTAGCTGGGCACCTCTCTTTACCACATGCATTTACAACCTCATGGAGAGGTCCTGCCACCTGTGAAAACCCTTTAATGAACCTTCTGTAATAACTGCAGAACCCCAAAAAGGATCTGAGTTCTTTTACATTATTCGGAAGGGGCCAAGCCTTCACTGCACTGATCTTATCTGGGTCAGTACCTACCCCCTGAGCTGAAACCTGATGACCCAAAAACTTGACCTCAGACTGAAGAAAGTGACATTTTTCCACTTTTACTTTTAAACCTGTCTCCTTTAACCTCTTAAGGACTATTTCCAGTCTCTTCAGGTGTTCTTCAAAAGTGTGTGAAAACACTAGCAGGTCATCCAAATAAACCAGGACCATTTGGAAAACAAGATCACTCATTGTTGCCTGCATTAATCGTTGAAAGGTTGCAGGCGCATTGCATAACCCAAACGGCATTCGCAGATATTCATAAAGGCCAAACGGAGTTATGAAAGCTGTTTTGTGTCTATCTCTTTCATGGACAGCAACTTGATGGTAACCACTCGCAAGATCAATGCTGGAGAAAAACTCTGCACCGCTCAGGGCATCCAAACTTTCATCAATACGGGGCAATGGAAATGCGTCACGTCGGGTTTTTAGGTTCAGCTTCCTGTAGTCTACACATAGCCTTAGACTACTATCAGGCTTCCTGACCAAGACTATGGGAGATGCATATGAACTGGAACTCTGTTGAATAACTCCCTTGCGCAACAGTTCTGAGATGTGATCCCTCACCTCCTGATACTGGTTTGGTGGGATACGTCTGTAAGGCTGGGAAATTGGGGTTTCATCCCTTACAGGGATCTCATGTGTGACTCGATCTGTATAGCCTAAGTCCTCATCGTGGACTGCAAAAACATCTGCATATTTCAGCAACAAGGCTTTTAACTTTACTCGTTGTTCTGGTGTACCACCTATGTGCAGCCGATCAAAAAGTGTCTGTACTTCTGTGTCTGATTTTTCAACATCTCTCTGACTGACAGTTACTTCTTCATGAGTAGCTGATATGCGCTGAAACTGAACTTCACACAGATCATTTCCAATACTGTGGCATGGGGTCACAATACCCAATCTGACTTTCGGTGGGAGCCAAACATCAACTGGTGACACGTTAACTACTTGCACTGGGAAAATGTGGCTGCTAGCAGACACAACAGTGGGTACTACAATAACTCCACCAGGCAGTGGGGTATTGCTTGACTCAAATATCAGAGTGGAAGCGTCACCAAAGTCTCTCTTAGGGTTTCTCACATTCACCGTGACTACTGATAGCGCAGGCAAGTGACACTTGTCCTTTTGTGCTATACGAGCCATGACTGTCTTTCCACCTACTTCCGCCTCCTGTACACGTTGAAAGACTCCTCGCCAGTCCGAGTCTAGTTCACCTCCAAGCGCTTCATCAAACTCAGTCAGTATCAACTGCTTGCACCGTTTAGCTATGTTCATTCCAATTATTCCTGGCGGGCAAGAGTCAAGACCCTTTGTGTCGGTTGTATTATCATCTCTGATTATCAAAAACCCACATTCAGGAATAGAGATCCCCATGACTTGTATATCCAGCTCAACATAGCCAAGATACGGTAAGGGTAGTTTGTTAGCTGCAGTGATTTTTAGCCATTTTGATGTATGATGCATGTCCTTATCATCTCCATGTAGGTGGTTTCTGAAAAAACGCTCGGTCAAAGTACTTACATTACTTCCTGTATCCAGGAGACACTTCAGGGGGATGCCGCCTATCTGAATGTCTACAACCGGACATTTTCCTACAGCATTCTGCAAAAACCTTTCTTTAGTCAAAGTCTGCGGTGAGCCTTCCGATCTGCCTCGCATTGCGCGGCTCATTGCAACCGAGGATCCTCGTTTCCCTGCACTGTAGGCCTTGGACTAGTTTGGGCCCTGCGTGTAGTGCACTGCCTGGCCATATGGCCTACTCCTTCACACCTTAGGCATATAGGCTGGCCATCTTCCGTGTATCTGGGAGTTACCTTCGGCTTATTAGGTAAGCTTGTCGCACTAGGCCTGGTTTTCTGAGTGGTGAGCTCACGTACGGCACTGGTCAGCTCTCCAATCGCCTTGCCTTGTTCAGCCATCATTTTAACAACTTCCTGGAGAGCTAAGGTTAAATCACTTCCAGAGTCATGGGCAGACACACTGTTCACTGGGTGTCCATCAAGTCTATCTCCCACCATGTTTCTACTCCTCGCCACACTGCTACCTCTGGGTCGATCCTCCATGGTCCACATAATAGCCTCCTCTCTAACCTCAACCAGGCTGGATTGTGGTTTTTCTCTTGTGAGCCTCCTGAGTTCACGACGAAGGGTGGAGTCACGCAAACCTTCAATGAACTGGTCGCGCACCGCAAGCTGTGGGTCACAAACAACGTCAGGAGAAGTGAGTAACGCGGTATTGAACAGCTGAGAGAGGGCATGCGAATAGTCTCTCAGGTCTTCTCCCTCTGACTGTCTGCGCGCGTAGAATGCATGTAGCAACTGTGGTGTGGTGCGTTTCTCTCTAAACGCCTCCCGTAGGTATGAAAACAGATCACTGGGTTTCTTATCCTGTCTATATGTGCGTAACTTAATTTCATCTAAGGCAGATCCTCTTAAATGTGACAGGATAAAGTCTACTTGGTCAGCTTCCCTTAGACCTCTCAGACTTATTGCCCTTTCTATCTCGTCAATAAACTCATCAACAGACTGAGCATCTTTTCCTGAGTCACCATTAAAAGGTACAATCTGCCTTTCTCTTGGTACATATACAACAGACCTTGGTTGTGCATTACCCAAAGAGGCAATACTGGACATCACAGCATCATGTTTTTTACTCAGCTCAGTTAATTGTGACTGTAGACTTGACAGGTGATCTCCACTCGCTGCAGATGATGCAGCCGACTCTCCCCCGACTTGGACTGGCATGGACACCCCTGGGGTTTCTTCCCCTTCCGACATCATGTAATGTCTCTTTTTGAACCTCACAGTCTCTGGGAATTCTTGTTTCTCTGGTCCCCTAGCCCCGTGCTGCTGACGTCTCGTCCTCACGTAGCAGTGGTACTCTCACCAGGCTGGGCAGAACTCCTCTTCACCACTACTGTTGTCTTGTTACTAGGCGCTAGCACTACCAAAATCTTATCAAACCACAAAAAATAATCTATAGGCCAAATCAACCTGGAAATCCCACTTCTGACACCAAAAAGAGGAGCGGTTATGTGACCAGGCTATGTGTGGCCAGCCGGACAACACCGAGACACACACACAGTCTGAGGGCTCCCCAAATGTGGGTTCTATTTCCCGACTGTTCTCCCCCCCAACTCAGGTAGAGGACAGCATTAAATTTGGTCGAATTGGCAGTTTATTAAAACATAAACAATAAAATTTCCATTTACCTCCCCGAAACGATTTGGAGGATAATAAAGGAAAAATAAAAGATAACAAATAAAACTTTGATTAAAACTAAAACTTAACCTTCACAAGACAACACCAGACAAGACAAGACAACAGTAGTGGCAATTTCTATAAAATAAAATACACACTACTGAGCATCATTCTAAAATTACATGTGCAATACAACATCACAGAAACATCTTAGATACACAGTACATTGTAGTTATTACACATACCTTAATATCCTAAACAGGGTTTCACTTCTAGAAATGACGACGAACACTTGAAAAGCACGTCAAGCGGTGTGCTCTCCCCTCTGCATAAACGGACTCAGTCAGCAACATCACCAAAATAATTCTTTCATATAATGCCCAAACTGAAATAACAACCTTAAGATTACTTACGCCAAGAAATTAATCTTATCCTCCACAACGTGGTCAATTTGGCGTCTTTTTCAAACTCGGCGATAACCACCTGTCTCCGCTCCGCATCTGTCTCATCCACAAAGTGAGTGTGCGACTGTAGCGCGCCAATCACGTCCCACGTGACCCGACGTGAGATGCGTGACTTTCGCGCCACTAACATCCCACGTGAACAGACGTCAGATGCGTAACTTTCGCGCCACTAACATCCCACGTGAACAGACGTCAGCCCAGGTAAACGTCCCGTGGACGCAACTAAAAGTGCGACTCCTACTGGCCAACCAACAACGTAACACCAGGCAGCATGAAGAAATGTGTAACCGCTTTATTATAAATGCATTGTCTATTTGACCTGGCTACATATATTAAATGAAACAAGAGTAGAACACGTTCTGGAATTTATTTAATATTTACCTGTTTATAACGTTGATAAAAGCTACTACTATCCTTTGTGGTTCTGATTATTATCCAAGTTACCCCACAAAAATTACGAATAAATTCAAAATGAAACACTAACTTTATATAGTCCAAACTGCATGTATATGCTTTAGTTTGTATATTAATTATGCCACCCTAGATCCAACAGGTAAAATGTACCAATATTTGTAAATAACTGGGGTCTCATTTCGCCTCAAATTCCCCTTTATTTTACACATGTTCCATGTATGTTACACATCTCCCATCCTGACAGATTCGTAGCACAGAGATGCAGTTGTTGCGAGTGGAAAACCAACTGGAGAACAACAAGGACAAAAAGCAGTACATGGCTGAGTACTTGAAAAACGTGGGCCAAGAGCTGAAAACCACAGAGGTAGGTGTGTGTTTCTTTGGTAACTGTGTTCTAGATATTCCATTGGGGTGTGAAGTTAACGTCTGGTTTTGGCGTTTCTACATTCAGGCTCTGTGCAGGGCGAAGGAACGAGAAGAGGAGCTGCAGAAACACCTGACAGCCCTGGTAGAAAGGGAGATGGGTCATCTGTCCCAGGAGATCGCCAAGATGGAGAAGGACCAGCGATCTTTAGCGGAGAGGAGGAACATGCAGGAGGTTTCTACCAATTCGTGACATACATGTGTGATGACTATTGTTGTCTGAAAGTGGAACGTGAACTTTGTTCGTATTGTCAGAACCAAATATTCAAGACCAAACAGACGCTGGAGGACTTCAGGAACCAGATGGAGTGGAACAAACAGACCATGGAGGAGTTTTTAGAGGAGTCTGCACAAAAAGAGGAGGACATGATGGCCATCATGAAATACGTCCAGCAGGATGAGCAGAGGATCAAGGTAAAGTCAAAGAAACCTCCATCCTGTTTTCAGCAGCGGTTTTCATGAGCTTCATGTTCTCTCCTGGTGCAGTCGCTCACGCTGGAGGTGGAGAAGAAGACGCTGGAGGCCAACAGAATGCGCAAAGCACTCGATAAGGAGTTGACAGAGACGATGTCGACACAGGTAACGTAAGAAGAACTTTATGTTCTTATGGTTTCAGTGGAGGTGTCACGGTTTTGTCCGTCTCCTAACTTCTGAACAGATCGCTTTGGATAAAACTACAGAAAATCTACAGCAGACCCACCTGGAGACGCAGCAGCTCCTCCACCAATGGGAGAACACCATCAAGCAGATGAAGCGGCAGGACGCGGAGATGCAGAGATGTGCACTGGTAAAACCGCGATAATAATAAAAACAAGTAGAATGTGAGGAGTGAAGGTTCATCTCCCAGTTTTGTTCCTTCAACTTCCAGCACCTCGCTCAAGCCAATCAGAACCTGAGAGAGAAGAGCAGCGTCATCGCGGAGAGGAAACACATGCTGGAGAGTCAGAGGAGCAACAACAAGGAGACGGAGAGGAGGATCAGCTCCTCCAGCCGCCTGGCCTTCAAGCTGCGTCTGGACCTGAAGGAGGAGGAGAAGAACTGCGTCCGGCTGCGGGATGAGGTCAGTGTCTCACCGCCAGACGCGTGTCGGCTGGGTTGAGATCGGAGATCTGACGACCTGGTGTCCCACAGCTGGACAGCTGCAAGGCTCTACGGGACAGAACGGCGTCCGACGTGGCGTCCGTCACCTCGAACATATCGGCGATGAAGAAAGACCTCAAGGGCAATGCGAGCAGGCCAGTGGAAACAGGAAGTCATGTGGCTTCATGATTGGTCCAGGATGAGTCTGATTGTGTGTGTGTGTGTGTGTGTGTGTGTGTGTGTGTGTGTGTGTGTGTGTGTGTGTGTGTGTGTAGGCTGAAGAAGGCTCAGGGCTTCAACGCGGCGCTGCAGGAGAAGCTGGAGGTGGTGACCCAGAACGTCCTCAGTGAGGAGGAGACGGTCGCTCAGGTGGAGCAGCTGCTCAAGGAGGAGGAGCAGGCAGTCAAGGTGTCCGTCTATCCATCCATCCATCCATCCATCCATAATCCATCCATCCATCCATCCATCTTTCTTCTCAGGAGTTGGATGTTCAGCTTCGTGACTGCAGGTCGGAGCTTTTTGGTCACAAGCAGAAGCTGGACCTCCTCAGAACGAAGGAGAAAGAGTCCCTGACTCGGGTCTCCAGCTCCAGGTCCACCATCTCCCACCTGGAGGTCCAGCTCACCAAACTGGAGAAGGAGTTATCCAGACAGGAGAGGACCACGGTGGGACAGGTCAGCTGATCCCGTCCCCTACGACACCACTTCCTGTTTTGGAGCCACGACGCTAACATTAACCCTTTCTCGTCCGCGTGTCCTCCAGGACTCCCAGATCGCCAGCCTGGCTAAAAAGCTGTCGGAGCTTCAAGGCGACGTTCGCTCGGACGAGAAGCAAACGCTGGAGGCGAAGATCAGCGAGCTGAACGAAGCTCTGGAGGAGAAGAAGACGACGGCCGTCATGCTCAGCAGCTCGCTGAAGGAGTCCGAGGTCAGGCTGGGGTTAGTCGTCTGCGGGGTTCACGCGGCGAGCCTCCAATCACACCTCCTCACGCCTCTCTGACAGGACGACATCCGCTGCTTGAGGAGAGAGACGGAGAAGTCAGGAGCTCGGAGGAGAGAGCTGAACGGGAAGCTGGAGGAGCTGCTGCTGCTCTGCAGCGCCTACGGGAAGGAGCTGAGGAGCATGAGGCTCAGGAAGCAGGTGGGAAGTGATGTCATCACAGTGATGTCATAGATTATATTTACCCTTGGGAATTGTTTGGGCCCAGAAGTGACATTTTTGTTGCTTCTACGTGTTTCTGTCCCAATAAATCATTTAAAAGTCAGTTAAAACACTAAATATATGAAATTTAACCAGTAATTTTCTTTCATCTTTATTTTATAAATTTGTTAACGCCTGTCATTGGAAGTTATAGAATATCAGATTTTCACTGTGTACACACAATACCTAAAATGGTCAAAAATGATCCAATTGACTCCCATTATAACCACATATTTTTCATAAACTATAAGCTTTATATATAATATATTTATATATTTTATTTATATATTATATATGTATATGATATATATAACTATATACAATAATGCTGACATTTAATAATGAAACATGATCTTCATTGTCTGCAGCAAGACAATGGCCCCACAATCACCCCATAACCCAGACACAGACCCATTGTCTGTGTTTACACACCTGCAAAAACATGCTTTTCCGTTCATTCAATAGCTGTAATATTGAGGAGAAAATATTTTTTACAATATATTATTTTATTTTAATTAAAATCTAAAAAATATTTTAAAGCTTAAAGCTTTTTCAAAGCTGTAATATCTTAATTAAATTACATATCTTAATATCTTGATCTTAATTAAATTAATTAAAGTTGTAACATCTTTATCAGAAGTATTAAACTGTGCACTAACTTTTGGAAATATTCCATATTTTGTGTTTTTCCCATTGGAAGAAGAATGTGTTCTGTGTTGACTTCACACGCTCCTCCTCCTCAGGACCACATGGTGGACCACAGTATCATGAACATGGAGGTGAAGCGGAAGCGGGATCTGCTGTACAACAAGGCGGACAGCATGCTGACCTTAGAGAAGAGGAAGCTGGAGCTGCAGAGAGCCGCCAACGAGAGGGAGAACGAGATCAAGACCCGCCGGGAGATGTTCACGCAGCAGCTGAAGATCAGCGAGCAGGAGAACCGAAGGATCAGGTAAAAAAAAAACGCAACGCGTCTGGTTCTCGCTACGCCGCACGTTAGCACCTCTGAATCCATGATCGATCACCTCCATCGATCGGCTCCCGTCTCAGAACCGAACTGAATGAGAAGATGTCCAAAGCCGACCTGATGAGGAGACGCTACGAGGTGATGACGATGTCCGCGGCGGCTCCCGAGGGCGAGGAGGAGGAGGAGGAGCGATCCCAGGCGTACTACATCACCAAGGTCAGACGCCTTTTGAACGCGGCGCCCGTTGGAGGTAGACGCCGGCGTATCCAATCACGCGTCTGCTTTCCATCAGGCGGCACAGGAGAGGGAGGAGCTCAGGAGGAAGGGGGACAGTCTGGACGCCAGGATCCACCAGGTGGAGCTGGAGAACAGAGCTCTGGAGAACAGCATCCAGGTGTTAGACAGCAGCAACTCAGCCAGTCGCACGTCCCTCAACAGGGTCAGGGAGTCCGGTGCGTCCGTCCGTCCGTCTGTCCGTCCACCAAATATCTCCACAACCGTTACAGATGGAAAGATGAAACAAAAAGCACATCACTCAGGCAGCAAAGGGGATAGAAATGAGATCCTGACCTTGACCTTAAGAAAACTTCTGCTTTAGGCCCGGAGCACCAGCAGAAGCTGAAGCTAGAGGATCGGCTGAGGGCGGTGGAACACACGGTTAAGTTCAAGAGACGCCTGGTGGAGGAGCTCCGACAGGATTTACAGGTTAGTCCTCTTTGTTAGTCCGTTTGATTCCTGAGTGCATGATCTCATCTTACACCTGTGGCAGGTACAACAATCATACAGTATGTACATGCAAAAATGTGTGTATGTGTGCGTGTGTGCGTGTGTGTGCGTGTGTGTGTGTGTGTGTGTGTGTTGTGCCACTCTTCATGTCCAGGAAATGAACTCAACCTCTGAGAATCTGCAGCAAGAAATGCAGGCGGAGAAAACGGAGAGCGATCAAAAGCGATCGGTCGTCAGCGTCCTGAGAAAAGAGATCGTCTCCCAGGAGGAGAAAATCAGTCGAGCCTCAAAACAGGTCCCAGATCAGTGTTTAATGAGTCTAGAATGCTCCACAAGCCGTACAGAGATCTGGAATGCGTTCTTGAGCAGGTCTGACTCCATTCTGTTGGTTTCTAGGGTTCCAAGTTGACCAAAGAGATCCGCTCTGCCAGGAAAACCCGGACCGAGACTTTCGAGGAGCAGGACATTAGACTGAAGGAGCTGAAGGAATTCAACAGGAGCATCAACAAGATGCTGAACGAGTCCCTGGAGGGCCGGCCCGACCTCAGATCAGTGCTGGAGGAGTACTTCCTGCAGGTGAGAAGCGGGAAACGTTCCCTCATTGCTTCTCTGAGAGCTTTTAGGTGGAACCGGTTCTTCCTCTCGTGTGTGTGTCGTGTTCTCTCAGGCCGGTCTGTCGCTCCCCTCCACGTCTTCCACCCCCACCAGCGGCAGGAGCTTCAGCACCGCCTCCGGGCGCCGCTCGTCTCCACGGAGGTCAGGGATGCTCCAGGGAGGTCAGGATTCTCTCTGTTTGGATGTTTCGTGTGACTCTTCTTCTTCTTTAGCCCCATGTCGTCGGCCGGCAGCACCCCCAGGGTATCCTCGCTTCACTCCCCCACGCTGAAGACAGTGGAGCTGGGCTTGGACCTGACCGTCACCTCCCCTCCTCACACCTCCTCCAGAAGATCAGGATCCGCCAGCAGCAAGAAATAAAAGAACCCGTTTGTCGGTTGGGTTTAGTCTGATGGTTGAATGGTAACAGATTAATGAGGATTTATTTCTCTACATGTCAGACGTGTTGAACACAGTCGTGGTGGTGTGATGTGTGTATTTGAGGAATTATATTTATCAAAGTCTAGAGCTCAAGGCCCTGGGGCCAAATGTGGCCCTGCACATCAATTTATGTGGCCCGCTAGAGTCAGAGTGTTGAAAAAAAATGTCAAAAGTGTACTACATTTCCCACAATGCAATAACCAAGCCCATTTTAACCATTGTGAACAAAGTTAACGTCCTAACTTGTGTCTGATGTTATTTTTCTTTATTGATTGATAGTTTGATCCTTGATTGATGGAGTTCTGTGGGTTTAATAACCTGACAAATTAAAAGGATTTATGTTAGAACAGAGAAACAAACAAACATGTTTTTTCTGTCTAACTGTAATGTTTGGAACTAGAATCAGTCAGAAATTCAGTTATTTAACATTAAGGAGTAGTTACATTTAGTTACATTACACTGAGTTACATTTAGTTACATTTATTAGTTACATTAAGGAGTAGTTACATTTAGTTACATTACACTGAGTTACATTTAGTTACATTTATTAGTTACATTAAGGAGTAGTTACATTTAGTTACATTACACTGAGTTACATTTAGTTACATTTATTAGTTACATTAAGGAGTAGTTACATTTAGTTACATTACACTGAGTTACATTTAGTTACATTTATTAGTTACATTAAGGAGTAGTTACATTTAGTTACATTACACTGAGTTACATTTAGTTACATTTATTAGTTACATCTGGCCCTTTGAGGACAGACATGCTGATGTGGCCCTCAGTGGAAATGAGTTAGACCCCCCCTGATCTAGAGGAATGACTTGTTTCACAATAAAGAGGATGTGACGTCATCCCTGTGTCAAAGAGAATTCTTCACTAATAAAGTCATTTCTATATTTCTCATTCATGTCTGTAAACCTTCACTAAACACCAACCCGCCATTCTGTCTCCTATAATCTCTCAGGATGATCTAATAAAGGCAGAACCTGTCTAAAAAACAATACTAAGTTGACAAAAAGTGCTTTACACAATGGAAATAACACACACACACACACGCACACACACACACACACACACACACCTGACACATGAACCGGAGCAGTGATTGTCCCGCCACACCCCGTGGGAGGTTTTTCCTCTTCGTTTCCTGCTGGTGGAACTCAAACCAGCGGAGGCTCGGTGCCAGAGTCACGCAACACTCACCGCCTCCGTCTTCACGCATCTTCTGTTAACCGTCCGACATGCTGCTGCTCCTGCTCCTGCTCGGATGTTTGGCCTCATGTGCGGCGCAAGAGCGTGAGTACACCCGCAAAAAAATCTGCGGTTGTTTTAAAAAGTAGATCCTGTTAAATGTGTAAAGAGTCATTCTGTCGTGTGTCCCCGCAGCGCTCACTTCCACCACCGCATCCGCGGTCCCGCAGGTCCTACCGTCACCTGGGTCAGCGGACGAGAGTAGGAGCCTTCAGGGGGAATTCAGTTCAGCCGGACGGGGGAGGAGCTTTCATTTCATTTAAAGTTTGTTTTATTTGCCCCACAGTTGTGGCGATCCTCCAGGCTGCTGTCAGATCCAACGTGGAGATAAACAGCGACACAATCGGTCCGATCCTGAGACAGGTAACGAGCTCCGACGCGTCTTCAGTGCGCGCCCCGGAGCGTCTTCAGTGCGCGCCCCTGTGCGTCTTCAGTGCGCGCCCCTGTGCGTCTTCAGTGCGCGCCCCTGTGCGTCTTCAGTGCGCGCCCCTGTGCGTCTTCAGTGCGCGCCCCTGTGCGTCTTCAGTGCGCGCCCCTGTGCGTCTTCAGTGCGCGCCCCGGTGCGTCTTCAGTGCGCGCCCCTGTGCGTCTTCAGTGCGCGCCCCTGTGCGTCTTAACTACGAGGATGAAGACGCACCGCGGCGCGCAGCTAAGACGCACCAAGTCGCATCAAGACGCACCAAAACGCAGCGTCTTGGTGCGTTTTGGTGCGTCTTGGTGCGTTTTGGTGCGTCTTGGTGCGTTTTGGTGCGTCTTGGTGCGTCTTGGTGCGTCTTGGTGCGTCTTGGTGCGTCTTGGTGCGTCTTGGTGCGTCTTGGTGCGTCTTGGTGCGTTTTGGTGCGTTTTGGTGCGTCTTGGTGCGTTTTGGTGCGTCTTCGTGCGTCTTGGTGCGTTTTGGTGCGTCTTGGTGCGTCTTGGTGCGTTTTGGTGCGTTTTGGTGCGTCTTGCTGCGTCTTGGTGCGTTTTGGTGCGTCTTGCTGCGTCTTGCTGCGTCTTGGTGCGTTTTGGTGCGTTTTGGTGCGTCTTGGTGCGTCTTGGTGCGTCTTGGTGCGTTTTGGTGCGTTTTGGTGCGTCTTGGTGCGTCTTGGTGCGTCTTGGTGCGTCTTGGTGCGTCTTGGTGCGTCTTGGTGCGTTTTGGTGCGTTTTGGTGCGTCTTGGTGCGTTTTGGTGCGTCTTGTGCGTCTTGGTGCGTCTTCGTGCGTCTTGGTGCGTTTTGGTGCGTCTTGGTGCGTCTTGGTGCGTTTTGGTGCGTTTTGGTGCGTCTTGCTGCGTCTTGGTGCGTTTTGGTGCGTCTTGGTGCGTCTTGGTGCGTTTTGGTGCGTCTTGGTGCGTCTTGGTGCGTCTTGGTGCGTCTTGGTGCGTCTTGGTGCGTCTTGGTGCGTCTTGGTGCGTCTTGGTGCGTCTTGCTGCGTCTTGGTGCGTTTTGGTGCGTCTTGTGCGTCTTCGTGCGTCTTCGTGCGTCTTGGTGCGTTTTGGTGCGTCTTGGTGCGTCTTGGTGCGTTTTGGTGCGTTTTGGTGCGTCTTGCTGCGTCTTGGTGCGTCTTGGTGCGTTTTGGTGCGTTTTGGTGCGTCTTGGTGCGTTTTGGTGCGTCTTGTGCGTCTTGGTGCGTCTTCGTGCGTCTTGGTGCGTTTTGGTGCGTCTTGGTGCGTTTTGGTGCGTTTTGGTGCGTCTTGCTGCGTCTTGGTGCGTTTTGGTGCGTTTTGGTGCGTCTTGTGCGTCTTGGTGCGTTTTGGTTCGTCTTGCTGCGTCTTGGTGCGTTTTGGTTCGTCTTGCTGCGTCTTGGTGCGTTTTGGTGCGTCTTGTGCGTCTTGGTGCGTTTTGGTTCGTCTTGCTGCGTCTTCACCATCGCTGCTCGGACGCGCGGCAGAACTTGATGTGTTCCGGGTTTTCTGTGTTTTTCAGGTCTCCGCTATGATCCAGACGCTTCAGCCGAACGTGGACTTCAGCCTGTCCGTAAAGAAAATCATCCGAGTCTGACATCATGTGAAAAACTCGACCGACGGCCGTTGGAAGTAAAGCGGCCAACAGACTCTCGGGACCAGCAGGATCCTCAGTGGACTTTTTAAACGTCTATTTTCAATTTATTCTTAGTGGGTGTTGAAGAATCAATATTGTTTTCTCTTAAAATCTTTGTGAACTGAATGTAAATGATTGTTGAAGAAGTCTGAAAAAAACAGAAATCACTCCCTAACTAGCACTTTGTTTCCCAGCTGCTCTGACGTCACTGAATCAGCTGTTCTGTCCATTTTATTACCTCAATTCACCAGCGTTTGTTCGTCTGTTCACAACAAAATGTAAATTTGTCGACGCTTAAGGATCCAAAGATGTAAAAAAAAAAAGGAAAGAAGGAGTCCCGGGGTTTTTCCAGCGCTCATGAAATACGTAATCCATCCAGGAAGTTCAACAAGTGTACAAAACTGTTTATTTTTCTTGTTAGAGTTTTATAAATGATTAATAAATTAATGATAGCGACATTCTTAAATTCCCTTCGGGGATCAAAATCAGTATATAAAATAAAATAAAATAAAAAAATCACGAGCAACTCGTCATTTTGTGTCAACAGTTCCAATCACAGGAAAGTTTCGAGAACTGTTTGAAATTTGAAAGATGCAGAAATTGTAAACACAGAGGAGGGAAGAAGCGCTTCGGTTCACATGACTGAGAAACTGATGTCACAAATATTCAACATGAGTCAATCAGAGTCAAGGTAAAGGCACTGAACAAAGGTTTGAACTCAGTTATCCCCCACCCCCCAACCCCCCAGGCCTGACAAAGTGAAGGTTGTCAGTGGAGATGGAAAAACCGGTTCTGATGTGTGGAGACATCGGAACGATGAGCATGAGAGAATAATCCCCTCAACAAGGAGAGTCATGCAGGAGAACCTGGAGATAGGAGCTGCTCACATGCCAGCTGTTTGAGATACAGTCGCTCTCTCCTTATTTTGGATTCCACATGCCAGCAAAATCTTGAATGCAGATAAAAGGGATGTCGCTCTGCTGCCCCCTGCTGGACAGATATGCGCATCACTTCAGTCGATACGCCAATATTAACTTCAACTGTGGTTATTGATTTGCAAGCTGTCATTGGACTCCTGGGTCCACCGGAAGGGTTTGTCTTTTGTTTTGGGTCACTTCAGTCAATCGATAGGCATGTCTGCAAAATCTGGCACAAACTGACGGTACCCGCCAATGAGGAAAAGGAAAGGACCTCACTGCCGTCCGTGATCGAGGGGCTGGACAGTTCTCAACTGCTGCCACCTTGTCCACCTGTGGTCTCAAACCATCAGGACCAATGCTGTAGCCCAGATACTGGACCTTTCGTGCAATGGCACACTTAGAACCATTAACTGGTAGCCCAGCTTGCTGAATTCGCTCCAGGACAGTGTCGAGGTGATGCAGGAGCTGCTTCCATGAACGACTAAACGACGACATCATCCAGGCATTCTGCTGCGAACTCCTCACAGCCCTGCAACACCTTGTCCATCATACACTGGGGTGTTGCTGGCGCCCCCTGAAGGCCAAATGGCATGGTCATGAATTGAAAGAGCCCAAAGGGTGTCCTAGAGGCAGTGTGTGGTCTTGCTTCCTTGGCTAGCGGTGCCTGCCAATAACCTTTGCTAAGGTCTAAAGTATTGTTATTTGGCAGAGTTTTTATTAGCTTGTAGCAGGAGCTACACACAGCATCAATAACAACGATCTCACACACACCTGAACCGGAAGTGCTACAGCATTAGAAAACACAGGTGGCACAGAGAGCATCAGTGCATCAGCGACACCACTGGAGGTACATATTGAAAAGTACTATATTCAACACTCCCACTTACCTTTTCAGTTAGTATTAAGCTCCTTTAAATAATATCACAGAGTGTGCTCTCCTTCACAAAACTGTCAATAAATTCTAAACAACAACAAAAACTTTCATTTTTCCTTTCTCAAATACTGTTGTTTTTTTAATTTATTAATTTATTTATTTAATCTCTTTCTCTGTGGAGAAGTCCACTCCATTTACCAGATCTTTTAACTCCTTCAGTTTTGTGGTGTGACCTAGGCGCTGGTGCCACAGGCTGGCAGCCACTGATGCACTGTGACAGACAGATCCGTCATGACTTCATTTGAAAGTCATTTTCATGTTGACATTTCCAATTCCTAGGCCATCAACAACTCTGCCGTCACCTAGTTTCACAGACTGTGCTTTTGAGAATTGCTGGTATCCTTGGAGAATGTCTTTATCACAGGTCATGTGTTTTGATGCTCCAGAATCAATTATCCATTCAACCTGTCGCGGTCTGTCAGTGCTAGCCTCTCTGACTACAAAAGTACTTTCAGAGGAGTCTTCCTCATCCTCACATGTCATGTTTTTAGCCTTGTGAATTTTCCTTTTTGTCTTATTTTTGAAGCTTGGACAGTCATGCTTTATGTGGCCTTCTTTCCAACATTTATAGCATTTCCACGTGCTTTTGTCTACCGCTCCCACTGACTTGGAGCTATCCCGCACATTTCCTTGAAATTGTGATGACATGGCTGATGCACCAGCACCTGGCATAGCACCACTTGAACCATTAGCATTCACCCGCTTTTGCTCTTCATTTATTAATGCTTGCTGAACAAACTTCAGTGTCAGGTTGTCAATCTTTGTTTCTAGTGCAGTGACAATTGTAGCATAGCTTGGTGGTAAACTGCCCAACAGTGTTACAATTTGATTTTCCTCTTCAATTACAGATCCAATTGCTGCTAGCTGATCAGTTAGCTCCTTCATCTGTTTCAAATGATCAGTTAAGGCATCTCCTTCCATCATTTCACATCGGAAATATCTTTTCTTCAGAAACAGTTTATTTGCCAAGGTGTCTCTCTCAAAATGGGCTTTCAGGGTGGTCCACGCCTCTTTGGGAGTCTGGCAGCTTGTTATCAGGTACAACTGGGGTGTACGTACGTTCAGCACCAACATAGAGAATGCTTTCTCTCTCCGTCTAGCGAACTCAGCTTGTGCTGCTGCGTTAGCATCTTGAGCTAGCGTTTCTGTCTCCATTAACATACCCCATAGTCCTTTAGCCTTTAGCAAGTGTTCCATTTGAAACTTCCACGTTGCCCAGTTCTCTGGTCCATTCAGCCGGTCAATAAACAGCTTATCCTCCATTGTGAATTTCCACAACACTGTTTATCCCACACAACCGTGTACAACAGCTTTTTTAGCGACGATCTGGGCCCATAACCTATTGTTATTTGGCAGAGCTTTTATTAGCTTGTAGCAGGAGCTACACACACAGCATCAATAACAACGATCTCACACACACCTGAACCGGAAGTGCTACAGCATTAGAAAACACAGGTGGCACAGAGAGCAGCAGTGCAACAGCGACACCACTGGCGGTACATATTGAAAAGTACTATATTCAACACAAAGTAGAGAAGAATCTTGCTGGACCTAGCCGGTCCAAGAGGTCATCAATGCGAGGGAGGGGGTAACAGTCAAACAGTCCACTTTTCTTTGGTACAAGGACCGTAGGACTGCTCCAAGCAATCTCTGAGGGCACTATCACCCCCAACCGTAGCATAGCATCTACTTCCTCATTTAAGGTGCCCAACAACGTCTTTCACGTCTCTCTCAGTACATTCAGGGGCCCTCTGACCACTTTTCCATATAACAGTATAAATGGGGAAAACCAGTAGAAGCTTGTGGCACTTCTCTGTACCCAAACAGGAGGTATGGAAGCCAGGCATCCCAGTTCTTTCCAGTTTCATTAACCAATCTTCTAAGCATTCGCTTGAGTCTCCACTAACCTGTCTGTTTGAGGATGATAAGGAGTACTGCGTATTGCCTTAATGCCCAAAAACCTGTAAGTGTGCCTTAACAATGTGGACATGAAATTTGTTCCTTGGTCAGTGATTATCTCCCTAAGAATGCCTACTGGTGTAATAAGCTGTCCTAGTGCTTTACCTACCTGTTTGGCTTTTATTGATCGAACGGGAAATCCCTCAGGGTAGCGAGTTACATAATCACAAATGACCAAGATAAACCGGTTTCCTGAACCGCTAGGTAGCAATGGGCCAACTATATCCATCGCAATCTGGGAAAATGACTCATCTATCAGTGGAGGTGGACATAAAGGTGCTCTGTCTGATACTCTCATGCCAGCAGTGACCTGGCACTCTGGACAGGAGCTACAAGATCTTTGCAAACTCCTGTGTACAGGTAATGCCTGGCCAGAAAAACCTTTGCTGAATGCGTGCTAAGGTCTTTTCTCGTCCAAAATGCCCCGCCATAGGAATACCGTGGCCCAGCTCCATCACTTTTGATCTAAACTGTTTGGGAACCACCAGTTGCTTCCCTTCTGCTCCTATTTTATACAGTCTATCACTGCAAACTCAATTTGCACAACTGAACCACACTCATGCATACCAACGACCCACCCCGACCCCCCTTTAAATCAATGTTTGTGTGCCGGCAGTATCAATAGAGCCCTACATGTTTTACCATTCACCTCAACGTCACACAACCGCTCTTTCTGATGAGGTACGGGGGCTAAAGGTATGCTGCAAAAATTAGTGAGTGTGCAGTGAGTGCAGTGAGCTGCTTTATGACCTGACTTCCCACATGAATAACAGCTTATTGTTTTACCTGGTCGTAAAGTTGAGCTGAGGCAATGTCCACCTCCACTTAAGCTTCTCTGGCCTTTCCTGGTCAGCCCAATCGCCCACTCCGCTCTGCACGTTTTTGCCCCTGGATCCGTCCATGACAGCATATTCCCATCCTTGTGCTCCATTGTGTGCTCCTCTGGAGAGCTCTCTCACACCTGAGCCTTACCTGCCTACTTAGAGTTTCCCCACAGGTGCTCTAATTATCTCTCTCTCTCCCCCCCCCCCACACACACACAGAAAACTCTAATAAACCACTTTTAATATACTATAGCTTAAACTCTATTGCAAGGGATGTAATGATATGGAAACGTTATCAACACAAGAAGAGTGAGCATTTAATAAGCTACAGTAGTCCTTTAAATACACAAAAGTAATTCCCCCAATTTATAAATCTAAATAACACAAAAATACACCACCTATACAAATTCTCCATTACGGAACATGATATAAAGTGTGTGCCTGTGTGTGTGTGTGTGTGTGTGTGAGTGTGCTTTAAAATAACTCCACTATATATTAAGATAAAGGCTAAAACAAATACATTCGTCTGGCTCTGGGTGCAAGAACGACCTCCCCTGTGTTACTAATCACCAGCTTCATCCACAGCTAACACGAATGTTCCACATTACCCATGATGCACTGCTCTTTCTTGTCCTTGTGGTAGAGGACGTTCTCAGACGGGATCACACGTCCCAAGATCTTCCTGCCTTCAGCATGGACCTGAGACTCCTGCTGGCATCTTCAGCTGTGCTGCTGACGGCCTCCATCACCTCCATCACCTCCATCACCTCCACCTCCTCCATCACCGTGGAGACTGGTGGGACGTCCCAGTGCAAAGTCAAATGGTAACGGGGATTTTATGTTATTTTTTTGAGTGGAGCTCAGTGAATGAACTGAATATCATTTTATGTGACTGCACTGCAGGTACTGTTAGGAGACCTTTAGGTGAATTTTCTCCCTTTATAAACGCTTTATTTTAAATATTTGCATAGCAGATGTTGCATTATGGGAACAGCACGGTGTAGAGAATGTCTGATGAATGGAATCCAGTGGGGAAAAAAAACAATGCATGCTGCATTAGTGGAGTCCGAGGGTCTGTGCAGCAGGATTCTTCACGGGGGGGGGGGGGGGGTGACTGGACTCACAAGACTGGTGTTAGTCCCGCCTGCAGACGGATGAACGTCTCATCTGTTCTTCGCTCTGCAGGTTGTTCGGCATCTTGTGTCAAGATGTTTCTGTGAAGCTGGTGAATCAGATCAAGACCTGGCAGATCGGGCAGAGCTGTCAGTACACAGGAGAGAGGTGCTCCTACGAGGTCAGAGGTCAACCCACGTGTTGTAGAATTTGAGTTGAATTGAGTCTGATTGAGTCTGACTGAGTTTAACTGAGTCTGACTGAGTTAGACTGAGTTTAACTGAGTCTGACTGAGTTAGACTGAGTTTTTCCATGGGTTGCAGCTCGTGTCTGCAGGTCAGTACCAGATCAAAGCCACGCACACGGACCCAACGACCAAAAAACTGAATGAGCTTGACTTCCTTCTGGAACAGTCCACTGTCTGTAAAGTGACCGTAAGTACAGATGGATTGTCGGTTTTACCCCACCCCCCAAAAAAAATATTTATTTGATTTGATTTAAAAAATGTATATGTATTTATAAAATAGTAATCAAATTGTATTAGTTTTCTTTTTCTTTTCTTTTCAACTTAATTTTAAAGTTATCTGAAAATGTAATTAAATTAAACTAAATAGAATTAAATTAAATTAAATTAAATTAAATTAAATTAAATTAAATTAAATTAAATTAAATTAAATTAAATTAAATTAAATTAATAGGCCTTTTGTGAAATATTAAAACAAGCAAACATGCAGTGTCTTTCTATCTATGAAAAAGACAAATGTTGTTTGTTTTTTTTCTCAAACGATCATAAAGAGGGAACTTCAGCATTTACAGGTTATCAAGTTATATCCACATTTAAAATGATATTTTATATTTATATTTCTGAACACACAGTTTGTCTCAGTATTTGGATGTTTCTGATCCACAGGGAGAAGCCGCCACTGAGGCCTCCAACGATCCAGCTGGTAGCAGCAACTTCTGCAGCCTCCAGAACCTGATGAACGGTAAATGAAAGACAAGAACCCGTGTGAAGTTCTGATGAGCCCTGATCACGTGATCATCATGTTTTTATCCGTCCACGCAGGGAGCGACCTGATCCACGCTGAGGGATACAAACAATTCAGCAACAAGTGGATCTGTCCCGGGTTCGACACCGCAAACTGCTCCTTATCCTGAAGGGAAGCAGTTCTTTTTTCTGTTATTAGCATCATCAGGTGATTTAAAACACAATTAAACTGTTGAGAAACCTGATAAACGTGCAGTTTAATGTTTATTCAAATACTCTTAACACTGAACGCCCCACAAACCTCCCTGAGCACCACGTGACGTATGATTGACAGACTTTTACAATGAATATGACGTAAAAGACAAAAAAAAAACAGTCAACAGGATCCACAAAATGTACAATGACGTCACGCATCGTGATGACGCGCAGCAGCTTCCGGCGCACGAACGAGCGGACCAGTGTGGGGCCTTCAGAGCCGGACGAGTCCAGTCAGAAGCTGACGGGGAGCAGCGCCCTCTGCTGGAGGAGCCGCAGAACGCAGACGCTCCATCAGGACGTGGCGTGAACTTCACCGTGAAAACCGAAGCTGGCGCAAACTTTGCGCGACACGAGTGAAGCAATGATCAAGAAAATGTCTCGGGGTTTGATCGAAAGCTTCACATTAAGAGTTAAGAAACAAATGAAAATTAAAAATAATAATAAACACCACCATCCACCATTATTATAGGTTTTAATTTAAGAAATTCTAACACGCACACGCACACACACACACGCACGCACGCGCACACACACACACACACACACACAAACGAAACAGAGACGTACAAATGAAACATAACGCAGTGAAAGTAAAAACGTCCTCCTTCGCGGAAAATGAGCACGTGACGCGCGTCAGAGCACGTGATCTCTCCCAGAAAAAGAGAAAAAAAATACCGGAAAGATGACGTCACAGCAGATCTTTGAGATCAGTGCAACACAAACCAGAGAGGCGCTGGTGTTCCTCAGAATCACAGCTCATCATCATCATCATCATCATCATCATCATCCAATGTAAAAGCAGTCATCTCACACACCTACAGTCCTCGTCGGTTCCCTGATGTCAGCAGAAAAACAGGAAAGGGTTTCTAGGCGAGGCAGCGGCGCCCAGGATCCCGTTGCCTCAGAGGTCATCTGATACGCGGGGCCTTTTTTTAACCTGACCCGGTTCCTCGCCCGTCTGCAGCTCACTGGCGTTTAGCTCTGGCCTCACCGTCCCAGTCGGTTAGACAGCAGCAGAACAGAACCTGGATCAGTCTGGTGAACCAGCCTGAAGGTCAGCAAAACAGGATGACATCAGAGGATGACATCATCAATCAATCAATCAATCAATCAAACTTTTTTTATAAAGCGTTTTTTATATAAAATGAGTTACCCAAAGTGTTTTACGTAAAAACAATACAAAAACATTTACACAAGAAATATTCCCCCTCTTCTCTAAAACACACACACACACACACACACACACACACACACACACACACACACATACACACACACACACACACACGCACACACACACAAATTTAAAAACACCAGGTAGAAGTTAATTGATATGGAGATAAAAGATGACTGTATAGATTAAAATTCAGTAAATAAAAGTAATAAAACAAAATAAAATAAGGTTAGAGGCCAGATTAAAAAGTTAAAAAATAATAAAATAAATAAAACTCAATTGAAAAAATAGTCTAAAAAGGTCAAATAAATAAATAAATCTGTAATTAATAAAATAAATAACATCCAATTAAGTGCCAGACTAAGAGGTTAATAATAAATTTTTAAAAAAAAAATTAATTAAATAATTATTAGTTAAAAGCCAAGTTAAAAAGGTGGGTCTTGAGTTTGATTTTAAAAATGTCCACATTCTCTGTTTTGGGCCATGATGGTAAAAAGAGGCCTCGCCGTAGCTTTTGGTTAAAACTTTTGGAGTAATTAAAACGGGAGTCCCTGAAGACCTGAGAGATCTGGAGGGCGTATATGTTAAAAGAAAATCAGATCAATAATTAGGCGCAAGACCATTAAGAGGTTTAAAAACCATTAAAAGTTTACACCATTTAAAACCATTTAAAGCCACTTTCAGCCTCAAACCTCACCGTTGAACCTGCGGATGATTTTCGGCCTCCTCTCCTCGGGCAGGTAAATGGCTACATAATAGACCGGCGCCCCGGACAGCGCCAGGCCCAGTCCGATCAGAGAGTTGATGGTGTCTCCGTAAAGAGGGACAACCACCAGGAACAGGCTGCACAGACAGTACAGGTAGGCGAAGAACAAATTCAGCTGCAGAGACAAAAGAACACTTGTGAAACCGGCGTCATGCAGTTCCTCTCAGGTAAACATGATGGGAAGGCGGGGCTAAGCAGGGAACCGCCTCCACATTTGACTAAAGAGGTGGAGCCATGGGTATTTCTCCCTCCTTCTTTGCATTGTTGTAATCCTGGAGGCAGAAATCTTCACCTTGACAGGGCGGGGCCGGTCCGGCTCGGTGATGCGCAGGTAGATGAGTCCCGCCACCGACAGGCCCACGAACAGCCAATTACTGAAGCTGAAATAGTTGATGAGCTGGAAGACGTCCTCCACGCACAGGTAGATCAATCCCATCAGGCCCTGCAGCAAAACAAGTCCCTCGGTCAGTCACGTGTTCCTCAACATGATGAGCACGTATGTCGGATGCCGGATGGAAGCACACGGTAAATGAAGGGTCCTTGCATTGAAAATCAGTGCCGGTATGGGGGTGTAGCGCTCCAAGTGGATCAGACTCAGACTGTTGGGGAGGTGGCCCTCTCTGGCCCCAACGAAGAACAACCTGCACCAGCACAAAACAGGAAGTCTTTAGCAAAATGTCCCGATGCCACGCCGTTAGGCGTTTCCTTTTTACCGTGAGGCTGAGATGATGGAAGCATTGAGTCCTCCATAGCAGGACATGGCCACCGAAATCGGGATGATCCACTTGAACGGACCCAGGACCATGTTCCCGAACGTCTGCAGGGTCAGACGGATGAGGTAAATTCAAACCCTTGACTTCATGCAAAGCTACCAGCGTCTTAAACCAGAGCGTGAAATGTCTAAGCAGAGCGGGGTTACGTTACCACGGCAACTGCATCACTGGCCAGCAGAGACGGCATGTCTAGGACCAGGTAGTAGGCCACGTTGGTCAGCAGGTAGATGATGGTTACGATGGGCATGGAGATGGCAATGGCCAGGGGCAAGTTTCTACGACGACACAACAAACATTTGACAGCTGAGCCATCACCGCTACCCTATCTACCTACCCACCTACCTATCTACCTACCTACCCACCTACCTACCTACCTACCCACCTACCTACCTGCGTGTAGTGCAGTGCAAAAAGGTCATTTCGTCCATGTTGAACCCTGAAGCCAATTCGAAGGTGACGGTTGTATTTGAATTTGGATCAGGATTTAATTTACTGTCAGGCCTTGCGGTTCTGTTCTGTATCCATTAGCCTTTCAGTGCTAACTATTTGGTGCTAACATGATCAATCAATCAATCAATCAACTTTTATTCATATAGCGCTTAATCACATCTGAAGATATTTCCAACCGCTTAACAGATAGAAAGCCAACAGTGCCCTCCAGTGTTTCAAGTTCTGAATTAGATCGATTCCAGCAAGACAGAAAAAAGACATTAAACACATTGGATCTAGTAAGTGACAGGAAGCTGAGGGTCATGTGATCATCATCATGGGGTCATCTGTTTGCATCTGATTACCTGTCTGGATTCTGAATCTCCTCGGTGACAAAGTTCAGCGTATCCCAGCCAGAGTAGGAGAACAGGGCTGAGTAGAGGGCCAAGGAGATGGCTCCAGTATCCGTGGAGGAACCCTCAAACGGGGCCTCGAACCCATTCATCTCTCCTGTGGACAGAAAGACCAAAGTCTGAGGCGGTTCTCCAGCATCGATGTATTCATACTCAACTGTGATCTCACCGGAGAATATCTTCACGATTCCCACAACGATGATGAGGCAGAGCGCCATGATTTTGGCAAAGGTCAAAAAATCCTGAACGAACGTCCCCCACTTCACGTAGGCACAGTTGATGAAGATGAGGGTACCTGAACCAGGATGAGGACAGGGTGAGTGAGGCGTCATCTGCAGGAGTCACATGTCACTCGTCTTTGTAGGTTCTCAGTTATCCTGGTCATGGTTCTCCAAAGATGTTCAAATCAATCCAATAGTTTCTTGAAGATGTTTCACTTCTCATCCAAGAGGTTCTTCAGGTACAGTTCCACAAGAGGCTTCTTCAGTTCTACTGGAACACCAACTGAAGAAGTCTCTTGTGAAACATCTGAACCACCAGAACTGAAGACGCCTCTTGGATGAGAGCTGATGCATCTTCAAGAAACTGTCTTACAGTCCAGTGGATCGATTTAAACAGCTTTAGATGATAAGTCACTTCATAAACAGCCTACACCATCATTATTGATGGCATTTACAAAGCAGACAGAGAAAACAACAAACTCTTGGCTTCATATACCCATAAGGTTTGACCCGCATTTGTTTTAATGCCACAGAAATAGAAATACTCATGGCGCTGCAGCTCTGTAACCTAAATAGAACTTCTGCCAGCTTCTAACTATCCAGCACAAAGCCAGGGTGAAAACAGGAGCGCTATTTTTACACCGCAGGACTGAAGACGAAGCCATTCCACACACTCATACTCCCTGTTTCTCTTGCTATTGCTCAGACTTTTAGCTTCACAAAGTTTATTTCCTGTTAAGTGAACCTGATCTCAAGCGTTCAGTAGCAGACAGTTTTTCTTACAGAGGCAGGCTGCAGCGATGAGCCGGACGGAATCGTACGGCGCCTGGCAGGTGGGGTAGAACGCCTGCACCAGGTAGTTGGCGAAGGTCAGGGAGATGATGGCCTGGCTGGCCGGCTCGATCATCAGGATGGACGTCCAGAGGCGGATGAACGCCAGGAAGCCCCCGAAAGACTCCAGGATGTAGGCGTAGCTGGCCCCGGACTTGGTGATGGTGGTGCCCAGCTCCGCGTAGCACAAAGCCCCCACCACTGAAAAGATACCCCCGATGGCCCAGATCAGCAGGGACAGCCCGTAGGAGCCACTGTGCATCAGAACGCCCTTGGGCGACACGAAGATACCCGAGCCGATCATGTTGCCCACGATCAGGCAGATTCCGTTGGTCAGAGAGATTTCTCTCTTCATCTGTATTTTGTCTTCTTTACCCCCATTTGGGGCTTTTAGGTCGTCCTCAGATGGAACCCGGGAGCTGGGGCAGATGGTCTGTGACATGACCCCCATCTTTTGCCTCAGGTCCCCCATGAGCTGGTGTTGGTAGAATAGAGATCCAATCAAACGGACTGGTTTAGTTTACTGACTTTGTTCCTCTGGACGTAGACGGACCCCCTTAGAAACGGGTCGGTTGATGTCGCAACTACCTCGGACACACACACACACACACACACACACACACTCCAGCAGTGTTTTTCCAGCGCTGGGCACCGGGGCTATTTTCAGAGCTAAGCAGACCCCCCCCCCCCAACCAATGGACACATCAACAACTATGACAGAATGGAGTCGCTGTGATTGGCCAATCAGCTGCTCCTCCATCAGTCCTTCAGATGGCTTCCTTCCAGATATCTCGGTGGTTTTTCTTCATCTTGTTGAACGTTTTGTTGTTTTCATGTTGTTGTTTTGTAAATGTGGCATCTTTTCGTGTCTTTTAGCATCTTTTTTTAGTTAATTTCTAACTTTTTGTGTCCCTGGTTTGGTTTTTACATCCCGCGAAGAGGTGATGTACTGTAATTGTCGGTGTTTGTGTGTTTGTTCGACCGTTAGTCCATCAAATATCTTCACAGCCGTTGCAGATAGAAAGATGAAACTAAAAGCACATTACTCGGGCGGCAAAGGGGATGAAAATGAGACGATGACCTTGATCTTGAGAGAACTAGGTCAAGGTCAAATGTCAACTTTTATACATTTTTTGCACATATCTCAGGAACCAGATTAGATAGAAAGACGAAATAAAAAAGCGTTATATTCAGGGAGGCAAGGGGATGAAAATTAGATCACAACCTTGACCTTGAAAAACTAGATCAAGGTAAAATTTTCACTTTTATACCTTTTTAGGTACACATCTCTGAACCCTGATGAGTTATAATCACAAAACAAAAAGCAACTTTTTCAGGAAGCCAGAGGCACAAAAATGTGGTGATGTCACGGGATGTTGCATCTCTGACTGCCTTGTTCTGGTATGGACTTTCTTTTTCTTGTCTTCTTTCAGCTGTTTTGTCATCAGAGGAAACCCAGGGCCTCTGATATCTCATCCTGGAATCCTGCAGGTTGGATTGTTTTTAATGAACCCTGTTTGTCAACCATACAGTATGCGTTATGTAACTGGTTTCAGTTCATTGACATCACCTCTCAGAAGCCCTCTGCTGGACCGTCCGACGCTCCATCTGTTATTCCGCTCATGTTTGGCTCCACTGGGACACTCCGCTCCACAACACATCCCGTGTGCAGCTCGTGTTCCCCACGCTTTCCCTGGAAATCCGACTTTCTCTTGGGTTTTTCCACAAGTCCCTCATCAATCAAACCTTTAGTGATTGTTCCCGTGAAGTCCTGCATTGTGTTACAACCATCATCGGATTCGGGTCTCCACGGACGCACCCACCTCTTTTTCTTTTCCTTCGGGGGTCTGTACAACTTCAGCAGTAATGATCAACTGTTGGAGCCTTGGCGTTCACCTTGCTGGTGAAACAGACGTTAAACATCACAGCTAAACTGAGCTAATCAAATTAAAGCCCCCCAAAAAGAGCAAAGACAGGAAGTCTTAACAGAACCGACTTTAATGAAACGACACATGAAAAGCCTTCGGACTCAACTCGGCTTGCGTTTTGCACGAGGCAACTCCACAAATATTAAACCCTAACATCATGAAAACAAAACCTTAGCAGATCGCAAATGAACATATGAAATATTTTAGCATTTGAGTTAAAAAAAAAAAAGGAAATAAATCAGGCACAAAAGTCAAAAACATGGCAGAACTCCTTCTGATGAGCCCGTTAGGGTTTAAACGACTGCATCTGTCGTTCTTTTATTGATCTGTAAATTATGTACCTTATTTATTTTATCTCATAATAAAGTGGCTGACGGCGTATCTGGATATTATAGTGAATTTATAGGCGGTGCAGGCCGTAAACGCTGCAGCTGCATTCCTAATGCAGTCAGAAAGGAGAGGCAGCGATAAAGACGGCGAGGCCTCCAATGGCAGACGCACACAAACACACTCCATTGATCCATTTATCAATCGACTGGAAATTAAAAGCAACCCCTGATCATTAATCAGATTTAAAAACTGCCCCTAAATGTGAGTATTTATCACTTTTTTCAGCCTCTTGTGGCAGAAATTTGATCATCGGGCTCCAGAAAACTTATTATCCACAAGAATAATGAAGAAACGGATCCCTACCTAGAAAGAACCGTCCTGAAAACAGACATTTCTTGACTGCTTTCTGCTACAAAGAATAAAAAATGCTGCACAAATGAAAGAATGGAGGGGGATTTCCACACGTCTTATCTGTGTGCAAACAAAAGAACACATGAGCAGAAGACCAGGAAGCTCAAACAACAGCAGAAACAACACTGGAGTCAAACTGAGCCGACGGGACGCTTAGAAAAACTGAAGTTTGTTTTTACACGGCGATGATGTCACCTCTGCAGAAACACGCAAACGGAGTCTTATTGGATCAAACTGGATGTGAATCGTGAACAAAGGAAACTGACATCTGATTAATAACAAATCTAAAGGTGTGTCCACATGAAAAACACACACACACACACACACACACACACACCGGGTGTGTGTTTCAGCACAAAGACGCTCTTTGTTGCTTCACTCAGCTGCTAAATGCTAATCCAGAACATTTTTTACCACAGAGGTAAACCTGGTCTGGGTGTGGGTGCATCATCTGACCTCGAGTCATTCATGACACACACACACACACACACACACACACACACACACACACACACACACACGCACACACACACACACACACAGTCACTGATTCAGTCAAAAACATCTCCATCCTGATTGGACAGAATAAAACTTCCTGGTGAGTGGATTCCCTCCACGTCCAAAAAGAGTCGCTCGTCGCCGTGACTCCTCTTCCTCAGCGAAGACTCACTCGAGTCACGTCCGTGAGTCATGACGGCGTGTAGTGTGGGGTCTCCAGGTAGCGTGACCTGGATGCTGCCGTCCCTAAATGTTCCTGGTGATGTTGCAGGACGTGGATAACAGCGGCGGCGCGCTGGGTAGGGCGGCGGCGGCGGTGGGCGAGCCGATGTCGGGGGGGTACGGCTGCAGGCCCATCTGCTTGTTGTCGTGCAGCTTGCGCACCACCACGCGGCAGAAGTCCTCGTTGTGGCGGTGGCAGTTGTCCAGCAGCTGGCGCACCTTGGCGGTGCGGGTGGGCTGGTGCACCACCAGCTCGTAGTCCTCACGCATCAGCATGGAGCGCGCCAGCAGCGCGTCCAGGCTCTGGTTCAGGCACGCCTCCGTCATCTGTGCCACGATCTCCTCGCGGCGCGTGGCGATCCACTCCGAGACCGGGCCCTTAGTGGGGGGGGCGTGCCACGAAGGGGACGGATCTGTCGCCGCAGAGAAGAAGGTGTGAGTGCGAGGGAAACCCCGCGGACGCTACGCGGCGCATGACGCTGGTACCTGGTAGCTGGGGCTGAGGCTTGAGCGTCAGGTTGTCCAGCCGCGTCTCGTAGTCGCCGGCGGGGGGGGCCGTCCTGACGGCGTTCAGGTCGTTCATCGGCTGGTAGCCGTTCAGGGTGCAGTGGTCCTTCAGGGACTCCGGGGGCTCCAGGAACGACGGCGGGAGCTCGTCTGGAGCGCAGAAGAGAAGGGGTTAACCCTTACAGCCCTATGACCACGCCCCCGTGGTCGGATCACTGTGTTTTATTTTGAAAAACTCCTCTGAAGGTTGGCAAAAGTGACACAAACTGTATATAATTATGTTAGAAGCCTATTACAACCTCTTTGGAGCTCAAAATCAATTTAATGAGCGTGTTTTTGGTTTTTATGTGCAATAAAATACAATTTTTCCATCTTCGAATTTGTCTGTGTGTCTATTTTGCCCCAATATGTCAATATAATAAGTTATAGGGGAATAAAAACCATCTCTTCATGTAGCTGAAGTTGTGCTGAAGGTAAACATACCAAGCATGGGTTTGTTAAATCATTTTTAATCTGCTATATAGAGACAAATATCAAATGTACCAAAAAACGGCCAAAATAGGTCAGGGGTCTAAGGGTTAAAGTGGGCGTGGCCTCATGAAACACCTGTGGAGTTACCTTTGGAGGGGGCGGAGTTGCTGCTGGTCAGAGCCCCCGGCAGAGAGATGTCCGTGTCCTGGGACGAGCAGGAACCCGAACCCGAGCTCCCCTGCAGGACAGAAGACAGCTGTGAGCCTCCGACGCGTCAAACTGGCCCTGATGCCCCCCCCGGGGTAAAACGTGACTGTTTGCTCACCAGGGAGGGGTGGGGTCGGCTCTTCAGCGCGTTCAGAGACTCCTCCTCGTTCCTCCTGTCGCAGGCCGACTGGGCGGCGCAGCAGCTCAACCCCCCCGTCAGCTGGAGAGGAAGAGGGACGAAGAGGGAAATGAGTCAGAGGTTAAAGGTTAAACCACAGCAAAAATGCTGCGTTCACTGACCGCGTGGAGAAGAGAGCGCGGGAAACAACCAGTAAAAGAGGAAGAAACGACTAACGGTTCTGACCGGAGTTAAATATTCACCAGGAAGTTCAACACACACACACACACACACACACACACACACACACACACACACACACACACACACACACACACACACACACACACACACACACACACACACACACACACACACACACACACACACACACACACACACACACACACACACACACACACACACACACACACACACACACACACACACACACACACACACACACACACACACACACACACACACACACACACACACACACACACACACACACACACACACACACACACACACACACACACACACACACACACACACACACCAAGAAGAGGAAGGATCTGCTGAGGAGAAATGATGCGGAAATTTTTTTGACCTTTATTTGGTCCCGTTGGGTTTCCTATTTCTGTAAAAGTACCTTATAAAAGTCTGTTGTGATTAAGCACAAATAAAAGTTGATTGATTGATTGATTGATTGATTGGTGGATTGATTGATTGACCTCTCATCCATTCACTATGTAACACAAGACACTTCTATTTTTCCATGTTACAGTGTTTTCCTTTAATTACACCGTCTGGAGGGTCACACCAAGAATATCAGTCTTCAGATGGTGTGTGTGTGTGTGTGTGTGTGTGTGTGTGTGTGTGTGTGTGTACACCGACAACAAACAGCCTCCTAAATCTTTCAATTTCTCACGTCTTTCTAATAACGTGAATTTCTTCCTCCAATAACTTTAAAAAAAAAGTGGCCTGGCGCTCCTGACCTTTGACCTCTTGATCTCCAACAGGGCTTCCAGGAAGTCGATGTCGTCGTACTTCCTCACCATGGGCTCCAGCTCGATCAGACACTCTGTGGGGGGCAGTAAACGCATCATAACTTGTCTGTGAATCACAGAGTCATGAACTTGATTTTTCAGAACCCGACTGACTTCCTGTTGCTCTAAATTTAATTTGTTCAAACACATTTTCCTCGTTTAACAGTCAGATGTTGATTTCTGTCTGAGCTGAGAGAAACGGCGACGCCCGGCGTTCACGTGACGACGAGGGAACTGATCTGACTGGAAGCCGACTTGTAATTCAGCCCTGAGGGGAACGTTTTCCTCGTGACGCAATCCGGTGAGGCGTGCGTACGGTCGGACCGGTCCGGCGGCGTGCGAGGATCCGGCGGCGTGAACTCACTGAGGAAGGACGGGCGCTCGTCGGGATTGGCCGTCCAGCCGGAGGTCATCAGACCGACGAGGGTGTCACGGCCGGGGATGTCGGCCGGCAGGCTGTCCGGGCCGACGTCGGGACGCGTCCCACGCAGAACGCTGAACATGATCTGCATGGGGTTGGTCACCTCTGGACACACACACACACACACACACACACACACACACAATGTTTAACCTGGTGACGGATCGACGCCTGCAGAATCGTGCCGGTGAAACACGTTACCTTCAAATGGAATCTGCCTGGACAGCACCTCCCACATGATGATGGCGTAGCTGGAATGTAGAAATAATCAATAGAGACGGGAATGACACACACGCACACACACACACACACACACACACACACACACACACACA
This sequence comes from Antennarius striatus, assembly GCF_040054535.1. NCBI lineage: Eukaryota > Metazoa > Chordata > Actinopteri > Lophiiformes > Antennariidae > Antennarius > Antennarius striatus. The sequence goes on along the minus strand of NC_090793.1, from coordinate 19,852,594 downwards.
CACACACACACACACACACACACACACACACACACACACACACACACACACACACACACACACACACACAGCAGCCCAACTGTTGCTCAACATCTTTAACGGACGTGTGATTCCCAGCACAGCGGCTTCTATCAAAACAACAAACGCAGCAGGTCCAGTTTGAGGGGGCGGGGCCACGTTTAAGGGGGCGGAGCCATGTGGCGTAACGACAGGTGTGACCTTCACGAGAACATGAAGACGCAAGGCGCAGGCGTCGGTTTGACATTTTAACACCGTGGAGACTGAAGGTCTTCAGCGACGGCGCCTCGCCGCTCCGGTTCTAACCCGGATCCAACGCTGTTCTAATGTGGATCTAAAACGGTTCTAACACGGTTCTAATGCGGGTCTAACCCGGTCCTAACCCGGTTCTAACATGGTTCTAACCCGGTCCCCTAGTGACCCCTCCTCCTGTGGGCCCCTGACCCCGCTGACCCTTCCAATCCAGTACGGGGGCGTGACGTCTCACCTGTACATGTCGTGCTTCACGTCGCCCCGGCGGCTCTTGGAGGGCTCGTACTTCTCGGGGGGCATGTAGATCACTGTGCCCCCCATCTCTGTGGGCTTGGACCCCGAGCCCCTGCTGACGGACAGCTGGCGCCACTTTGAGAGGCCGAAGTCTGCGATCTGGACAGGAGGGGGTGGGGGGGGGGCAGTGTGAGCGAGTTCATCGATTGGTCGAAACACTGATCTGAAGACTAGAGGGGCGGGGCTTGAACATCAGAAAACACTGGAATAATTAGCATACAGCACTGTCATTGGATAATTCTAATATCAAAATGCTAATATAAATAATCTAATATTAATAATAATCATCATAATAATAAGAATAACAACGACAACAACAATATTAATAATAATAAAATTAGCAACAAAAACAATAATAATAATTGAATAAATGAATTAATAATAATAATAATGACAATAATAACTTTATCCAGAATTCTACAGTCTACATCAAGTATACTTAATATTAAAGATGTAAAAAAATATTTAATTTCACTTTTTATATGTTGATTTAAAAAAACACATATATATTCCAACCTGCTAGCATGGGTTAGCTTGATGCTAACCATGAACATAAACACTCCTCTTAAAAAAGTTAGAGTGGTACACACACACACACACACACACACACACACACACACACACACACACACACACACACACACACACACACACACACACACACACACACACACACACACACACCTTTGCGTGAAACTCCCCGTCCAACAGGATGTTCTGCGTCTTCAGGTCGTGATGTAGGAGGGGGGGGCTCATGTTGTGCAGGAAGTTGACCCCCAGGGCGATCTCGTAGAGGATCCGGAGCCGCAGGGGCCAGGCTAGTCCGGGGTAGGTGTCCTTCTGCGGAGACGACACACCAGAAAGAGTGGAAACATGGCGCGTGGAAAAAGTGGGAAACCCCCCACGCCTGCCCGTTCATGGACTCAGCCTTTCTTTCTTTCCTCACCCGTTGCAACAGTTCAGACTATTTCCCAGTTTCACTTTCATTTGTAGCAGAAGAGTTCCTGGCAAACATCTTAAAGTGTGAATCACACAACCCACAAGACAACAAAACGGTACCGGAGTCTAAAAATAAAAGTTAAATGTTTGAAGGTGGTGCTAAAAAACAAAAAAAAAAACTATTTATAGGGTTCTTTAGTTTAATAAATTAATCAGATTTTTATTTCTTGTCTGGTGTTTTATTATTACATCCTCTTTGTGAAGGAGGAAATCAATAGAAATTCCTTTGACTGAGTAAACCCTTTGTGTTTTTCATTCTTAACACACCCTAATCCTTCAGACCTGATTGTGGTTTTCTTGGCGTCACACGTCGGCGGCGGCGTCCGTTACCTCGTGCAGCAGCAGGTCCAGCGAACCGTTGCTCATGAACTCGGTGACGATGCAGAAGAACTCCGGCTCGTTGCAGATGCCGAAAATTTGGATGATGTAGTTGAACCTGGCTTTGTGGAGCACCTCGGCCTCCTTCAGCAGGCAGTTCCTCTCCCTGAAACACAGACGTGGAATTCCAGGTGAGGCTTCATTCTCAGACGGGATTACAGGAACGCCACAGCGGTGACGTCATCGATTGTGTTCACGGTGCTGTTTGAGGAAGAGATGCCAAGAGATAATCCTAGAAGCGGAAGGTTATGGGTGGATGAGCAAATACTTTCAGAAAATCAGTATTTAGATTTAAGAAATCCCCTAAATCTAAAAATAGTAGCATGCTATTAAAAATAGATCCAATCTGTGTGCATTAGATCAGGGGTGTGAAACTCATACTTTACAAGACGAAACGGATTATGGATCAGCTTTTAAATATCAATCACCTCCTATAAAACTTACCGAAATGTGGTTAGAAAATCTATTTGTTCTCCAGACCAGCTTCCTTTTCACTTCACACACTTCAGTAGGCGTGAGAACGGATTTACAAATACAGATCGCTCTAAATCTTTTAATCTGCACAACAAATATGCGTGGAATGACCGCAGCAGTGAACCAGGTACACTCAGATTATAAATGAGATTAATAATGCAGGTAATCTAGAAACAGGTTGTCCATCATATAGAGAAAGTCAGCCAATATCGATATAGAAATACTTGATCAGTTTTTCTGTTATAATAATGTCATAACAATTATTATAATTAATAATAATGTATTAATACATAAATAATAATTATAATAATAATGTATTCATAATAATGTGTAATAATAATTAATATTATAATGTTAAAGTAGTGAAACGCGCTGATTTGAGCGTCACCTCCACCTGTCCTGCAGACTGATGACGTCACCCACACACCAGACAGTCCACCCAACTCGACCCCCACCTATCGTGACGTCTCCCCACACCGGGGTCTCCGCCTGATGTTCGAGGGGTTCGTTCGTTTACCGTCACCGCGCGCACCGACGCCCGTACCTTTCCCCCACGGGGCAGTCGAGCTTCAGGCACTTGATGGCCACGGTGGTCCTCCAGTCGGAGTGCTGCGCCTTGAACACGGTGCCGAAGCCCCCCCGGCTGATGTAGTACAGGTCGGTCAGCTTCTGGTAGGGGATCACCGGCAGGGCGGAGGTCAGGCTGCCGATGTTCACGCAGCCGGCGGCCGCGGGAGGAGGCTCCATGGCGGCGAGTGAGCCTCTAACGGGAAGTCCCCTGCTTTAAGTCGGTCCCTGAAAGCAGAACTGCCCCCTCCGGGTCACGCAACAAGGAAGAGCCCTCTGTGTCCGGCTCGCTGCTAGCCAAGCTAGCAAGCCACCGGGAAACGGTAACGTGCCCGGGAACGACGCTCCGCCTGCGGCTTGCCGTTAAATGTGAGCGCCGTTAACTCCCCACACGTTACCGGGAGGCGTCCACCCGCCGTCCTCCGGAGGGGGTCGATGTGGAACAGCCAGCGGCTGTCACCGCGAGGCAGCTGTGTTTGTTGTTACTACGACGACGCTCTTCCGGGTTTTCGGAGACGCGCCGTCTGATTGGTTGAGGCGGCTGGCGCGTCAGAGCTGTGTTTGTGAGGAGATTGAGCGAGAGGACGCTTCAGGAGCGGCTGGTTTGGAGGAGAACGTTGAGTTTAACGAAACCAAAACCTCCCGGAGGCTCTTAAAGCTCCACATTCCGTCCGTTACGGTTCAGTTGGATCAAATCCCTTTGGGTTCCAGTCCCGCCGTCCGTCCTGAAGTTCGGCTGGAAACTCCCGAAGCTGGGATTTTCCCGTGAGACGTGGTAAAATTTACTGGTTACACTCCAGCAATCTCATCTGTGAAAACATCCCTGGAAATGTTATTATAAATAATTTATAAAACATTATTATTATTATTATTATTATTATTATTATTATTATTAATGATAATAATAATCTATAAAACATTATTATTATTGTTAATCTATAAAACATTCTCGCTGCTGATTACTAAAATCCATCTGAACATCTACAAACAGAAACCTGGATCACAGTTTGGGCTGCAAGTTGATCCATTTTCAGATTCTTATTTCACAACTGTTCAATAAACATAAACAATCTGGATTATCAATTATAAACTTGATGAATTATAATTAGATTTGGGGTAATGATGTCATTTTTATAATAAACTCCTGTTTTGGTCCTTATGCGAAAAAAGTAAAGAATAGTAAAAACAATAAATGCTTTCCATTACATCGATCACGCAGTGTTTTCCTCATGTTCTAATGAGGTTATCATGTTAGAATCAGATCATCTGCAGGAGACGATGGAAGATGGGATCAATGATGGTTTATGAGAATAAAACAGCCACAGAAAGAGTCAGAGGTCAGACTACAAACCTGAGGAGGGCAGCAGGTGGAGAGAAAACGACTGAATGAGTGAATCTGAAAGTGTGAAACCCCAACCAGTGACACGGCGAGGGGAATTTTTTTGAGGAACTCAAAGGGGGGGGGCTCCCAGAATCACAACACTGTGCCAGGGCAGAATTACCACACATTGGTATCAGATTTCAAAATACCCAGATGTGTCTAAAAATGTGTGTGATGTCACCCTGGCATCACATGATGACTGCCATGACTAATGTGTGTGTGTGTGTGTGTGTGTGTGTGTGTGTGTGTGTGTGTGTGTGTGCGTGTGTGTGTGTGTGCTGATGATGCAATCCTGTGACTAAACACCGTCAGTCACATGAACACTTGTTGAAACTGGAGTTGATCTTCCACAATGAAGCCCTACCTGACCTTTACCTGACTCTGACACACACACACACACACACACACACACACACACACACACACACACACACACACACACACACACACACACAAAGAGGATTGTACAGGTTTTCCTTGAAGTCATTATTTGAAACTGTAAATTTCGTGGTGCGTTCAGGGTCTGGTTTGACCTGCGTTCATTCTACACTTTAGTTTGAGTTCTTTGGGTCACATGAACCAACATCCATGAACAGGAAGGACATGGTTTCATCTTCCAGTCGGGAACATTTTTATTTTATTTTTTATTTTTAATGGTTATCTGATCAGAAGGTTAACAGAAGCTTAACAGAGATCAATTATTCCCTTGTTGTGTCACAAAATAAAAAAAACCAAAACAAAATCAACCCTGATATTTAAGATTTTGTTGAGGAAACAAGGAGTCTAAATATTTTTCTTGATTGATTGATTAATTGATTGAGGCATATCTGAGCAAAAATTGATGGACGCAGGTGTGACCAGAAGGGGGCGGTGTGTCACCAGTTTCCTAGAATACCCTCCTGCACCTGAACCAGAGGGGATCTTGGGAACTTGAAATTCTGTTGTGATCACACAAACCGTTGATTTCTTTCCTCTCAGTCATACACAAACATCACGCACAGCTAAAAAATGGAATTATTGCATAAGAAATGTGTCGTCATCACGTCCGTTAGCCTCACTGGAAGCATGACTGCAGCAGTTGTCACTGCTTTCTGTACTAAAGTACAGTTTTGTTATTAAAATCGTGACCATTTAGAGACCCACATGCTTTCATAAGTCAACAAAGCAGCAGATATATACCAAACATTTTGAATGCATTTCTTTCGTAGCAGTTTTTTCTTCCTTTCTGCACAAAGATATAACTAAAAATATGCTCCCACCAACAAAATGCACCTGCAGGTGAATCCTCAGGTGCATCGAGACAAGATCCCTCCTCCCAGTGTGTTCGTCTCCCTCCCCTCCATCAACACCCCCACCTCTTATCGGACATCCATGTCCGTCGTGTTGAAGAGACGATCAGGGACCTTCAACGCCGGCGGCTCGTCCTCCTGCAGCTGCACGGCCTCCTCCTCTTCCTCCTCTTCCTCCTCTTCTTCCTCTTCCTCCTCCTGAAGGGAAAAGCCGAAAGAAAAAGAAGAAGAAGAGGATCTTTCAGACACAGAGATGACATTGTGACCTGTAGTGAGAGCAGGGAACAGGTGGAGGAGAAGCTAGAGAGGTGGAGGTTTGTCCTGGAAAGGAGAGGAATGAAGGTTAGCCGCAGTAAGACAGAGTACATGTGTGTGAATGAGAGGGACCCAAGTGGAAGAGTGAGGTTACAGGGAGAAGAGATCAAGAAGGTGGAGGACTTGAAGTACTTAGGGTCAACAGTCCAGAGCAATGGAGAGGGTGGAAAAGAGGTGAAGAAGCGTGTCCAGGCAGGATGGAACGGGTGGAGGAAAGTGTCAGGTGTGATGTGTGATAGAAGAGTTTCAGCTAAAATGAAAGGAAAGGTGTACAAAACTGTGGTGAGACCAGCGATGTTGTTTGGTCTAGAGACAGTGTCCCTGAGGAAAAGACAGGAGACAGAGCTGGAGGTAGCAGAGATGAAGATGCTGAGGTTCTCTCTGGGAGTGACCAGGATGGATAGGATCAGGAATGAGTACATCAGAGGGACAGCACATGTTAGAGGTTCTGGAGATAAAGTCAGAGAGGCCAGACTGAGATGGTTTGGACATGTCCAGAGGAGAGGTAGTGAATATATTGGTAGAAGGATGCTGACCTTTGAACTGCCAGGCAGGAGGCCTAGAGGAAGACCAAAGAGGAGGGTTATGGATGTAGTGAAAGAGGACATGAAGGTAGTTGGTGTGAGGGAAGAGGATGAGAAGACAGGGTTAGATGGAGGACACTGATTGGCTGTGGAGACCCTGAAGGGAAAAGCTCAAAGGAAAAGAAGAAGATCTTATCTCAAAGGGGAATGACCTTTAGCCGCAATGAGGTCATACAGCAGCAGAAACGTCCTGTTCTGTTTCTGTTCCCAACGAGGCGAATAGAAACAGTCACATACTATATATGCATATGTTTAATGCACAATAACACACATGGAACTATTTGTTTGAAATATATTTCCCAGAATCTCCTCCCTTTGGGGCGATTTTCACTTCTGTCAGCTTCATTAATACAGCGCATAAAGTAATTTTTCTCAGTCAGTATATTTGTAATGATGCTATGAAATAACATGAACTTCTCACCAGATGCTGGTAACAACCCCAACCAACCGTATGGGGCACAAAAAAAATCACAACTGAGCCATGCATGCAACCACTTTTAAATAAAAGTATTAAATATATCTAAATAAGTGTTTTCAATACGTTTTTAAAACAATTTATGTACATCTAACGTTTGATTTCTTTACCTCTGGTGAACGTTTTCTTCTCAGTAGCGTCTTTATAAATATACACTGCTCACAAAAATTAAAGGAACACTTAAAAGAAACACATTAGATCCATCAGATCTCAACATGAAGTTGGATATCTCTACAAACAACAACGGGGCAATGTCTGGGGAACAAAAGGATGCCAAGTCTTTTAATGGAAATAAAAGTTTTCAGCCTACGGAGGGCTCATTTGTGAAGACACCCTAAAATCAGTGTAATGAAGATGTGGTAGGCTCGTCCATTTTTTCCAAAACTTAATTTCTGCAACTCCCCCCAGATCTGCATGAGGGCATCCCTGACTGTTGTACAGTCTGAGGAGCAACCTGGCGGCGCCTAATGGACCTAAACATAATGTCCCACAGATGTTCTATTGGGTTTAAGTCGGGGGATCGTGAAGGCCATTCACTTGTTTCAATGCCTCCATCCTCCAGGTACTGCCTGCTTACTCTTGCCACATGAGGCCGATTTATCGTGCATTAGGAGGAAACCAGGACCTCCTGCACCAGCGTAGGGTCTGACAATGGGTTCAAGGATGTCATCTGGATACCTTATGGCAGTCAGAGCACCATGTCCTGGGCAGTAGAGGTCTGTGCGTCCCTTCATGGATACACCTCCCCAAAACCATCACTGACCCCCCACCAAACCTGTCGTGTTGAACGACGTTGCAGGCAGCATAACGTTCCCCTTGTCTTCTCCAGACTCTTTCACGTCCATCACAGGTGCTCGGGGTGAACCTGCTCTCGTCTGTGAAGTCTGTTCCTGATTGTTTGGGTACAGACCTTCACACCAGTGGCCCTCTGGAAGTCATTCTGTAGGGCACGGGCAGTGCTCAGCCTGCTCCGCCTTGCACAAAGGAGCAGGTATCGGTCCTGCTGATGGGTTGAGGACCTTCTAAGGCCCTGTCCAGCTCTCTGAGAATAACCACCAGTCTCCTGAAATCTCCTCCCTGCTCTGGAGATTGTGCTGGGAGACACATTAAACCTTCTTGGTGCAGCACGTGTGGATGTGCCATCCTGGAGAAGTTGGACAACCTTCTGTCGGGTTAAGGAATCGCCTCATACTGCTAGTAGAGATGGTTACTCAAGCCCAAACCGGCACGAGTGGAAAACCAGCCAGAAAAGATCAAGAGGGAGAAACTTGAGATGACCTCCACATGTAAAAGTCCTGTTTTGAGGGTTTTCTAATTGTTGCCACTGTAGTGCACCTGTTGTTAATCCCATGAACACCAATACAGCTGAAAGAGATCAACAACGCCCCCAGCTGCTTAACCAACCAGAAAACTATCAGACAGGTTTAAGTGATTTCATGCCAGCTAAAAAAGTGTTCCTTTAATTTTTGTGAGCAGTATATTTACTGAGGAAAGCGATGACATGTTCATTGCTTGTTTTACCTGCCGTGTGTTCTTCATCATTATCCCTCAGTCTGAGTTTTTATTGTGTGATTATGTGGATGTTTTTCTTTTCTCTTCACCTTTACGTGTCGCGGCCGCGTCCCACACCTGGTTCCTACTAGTCTGTTCCGCTACTGCTGATCTGCAGCGCCGTCAGCCAACAGTCAGAATCCATCTTGGATTCCATCGCTCCGGCAACGAGATTCCTTTCAGAACACATTTAATCCCAAAAAGGCTGTCGGTGCTGCTGTCAGAACTCAATAGCCTCTGCAGCTCTGGCCTGTTCCTGTAGTCCTATGGATGGCCTATAGGCTCCATTGCAGTATATGCATATAAATCAGTTTTCAATGTTTCATTTTTGCTTTCTCACGTCTTCTTTTGAATATTTCGTCATCACTGAGTCTGATTTATCGTTTGCAGCTGGGGATTTTGGCAACGAAGAGGACGTAGAGCCAGATGTGTGGAGATTTAACCAACGTCTTACTTAACAGGAACGAAAAAAGCAAAATATCTGCGTGTGTATTTGTGCAACTTGGATGGAGGGGCGTTGATGGAAGCGGTGTAGTACCAAGTCAGGTTTAATACATCTGTCATCTGTCCAGAATGCAAAACTGTAATCCAATCCAGAAGGGGATTGTGCAAGCAGTCAAAAAAACAATAAATTTACAGATTTAAATCTCACGAACTTCATTGGTGTAAATTAATTCTTATGCCGATGATGTGCTTCGAAAAAATTGCCGTTTTTGTTGATATGATTGCCTTCAGAATTTAGTTCTGAAAAAAGCACCACAACTTTATTTGGAATAGTGTTATAGAATCTTTATTTGGAATAGTGTTATAGAATCTTTATTTGGAATAGTGTTATAGAATCTTTATTTGGAATAGTGTTATAGAATCTTTATTTGGAATAGTGTTATAGAATCTTTATTTGGAATAGTGTTATAGAATCTCTCTGCGATGCTTTAGGAGATAAATCAAAAATATGATTATTTAGAGATTGTCCCGTTAAAGATTTGTTTTAATTATATGTAAAATATGTATTCTAATTCAAGATCTTCTAGTTCTCATTTAGATTCTTTTATTTTAATGAACTAAGTTTCAAAGTCCTTGTTCTATTAGTTGTTGTTTTTTTGCGGGGGGGGGGGGGGTCCATCCCAAAATGTGGTATGTTCCCATGCTGTGATAAATATTCACTATTCATTTATATAACAGTGCAAACACGCTGTAGGGGCTCCTGAAGGTCTGTTTATGGCTCTTCAGTGCCTGGGGGCCAGGGTGCTCTGTGGTCAGACCTTTAGATGGGGGGTCAGCGGTAGGACACATGTTGGTGCACACAGAACCTTTTTCCATGGTTACATCATGAGAGCTAAAAACACACAGGGCATGAAACATGTCGTATTTCCTCATTCCTATCGCTGTGTTTGACAGTAGATGTTATGTAGTAGGATCCGTAGGCTCCTATGAGCAGTTATAAGCTGGCAAAGCCCCCAGACTGAAACCATATGTTGACATAAATGTAGACACGTCACACTTAATAAATCTACTGACCCCTTGTCGGCCTATTCTATCTCCGTGTCTGCTGAATTTATTTAATGTTTATATTTAAAATCTACTTTAATTTCTTTCCTTTCCTGTTTTTAGTTGACTATAATATTCATATACAGTATAATATCATATATAGTATATATAATATATAAAAAATGTTATATAATATATTGTATAAAAGTCTTTTGTTTTCTCTGTGAGGCCTGTTTAAGTCCATATCTACCAATACAAACCCAATGAAGGCTTATCATATCTTATCGTATCTTATCATTTTATCTCATCTCATCTCACCTTATGTTACTTTTTATCTCATCTCATCTCATTCCAGATTGTGTTATGTTCCCCGTAGTAATAATGAATACTTAATATGTACTTATGGAACGCGTTGTATGTAACGTGTTATAACGCGTTATGAGTGCCTCATGCCTTCATCATTATCATCCTTTCATCACTTGCAAATTTGTGTCTGCCTGACTTTGCTGAGTGCTGAGCTCATAACGCATTATAACACATCGACAGACGTAGCATCCTGGGACGGAGTCGTCTGTTGCCGTAGAAACCGTCGTCCATCACCCACCGCGCGTCCCGCCCGTCACGCGTGGGCGGCGCGTTCCGCTTTTTGTCACCGGCCACGCGCCCGCCGCAGCAAACAGAGAGGTCGGACCCACGGACGGAGCAGAACGCGGGAGGGTCGTGACGCGGTACCCACGGAGCTCATCATCATCATCATCATCATCATGACGGAGATCCACGGGAGACACTTGTTGTGCCTCTTCCTCCTCGCCTTCCCGCTGTCCTGGACGGAAAACACGGGAAACGACGTGAGGAAGACTTTTAACGTCACACGTGAGGAATCCGTTTGTTTCCGTTTGTTTCCGTTTGTTTCCGTTTGTTTCCGTTTGTTTCCGTTAAACTGATTCAGATCGTGAAGCGTTTATAATAAATAGATTAGAAATCCTGTCATTAAATGAGTTTATTTAGAAGAACCACGACCAGAACACGCGTGGACTCTGTGTGTGTGTGTGTGTGTGTGTGTGTGTGTGTGTGTGTGTGTGTGTGTGTGTGTGTGTGTGTTACTCTTATTATTTAAGTTAATTAAATACTAATGACGTGTCTTTATAATAATACAATGACTGAAAGTGTAACATTAATAAAACATTAAATTCTCACGGCTATAAAATTTTATTTCCATACATGATATGAAATTATAATGTATTCTAATTGTTAGTTGGCCATCATATACATTTTATAAATCTGAGGTTTGAAGATATTTGTACATTTTATTAATTCTGAAAGGTTTTCTGAAAATATTAATTTTTTTATCGCGATTCTTGTAATTAATGTTATTGATCTGACGTTCATAATTCAGGCAGGAATTCAGTTTTTTACCGCCATGAATGTCGTTTTTTAATATTCCTGGAAGTTTCCACAGTTAAGAGGGATCTAGATAAAATATTTCATCGAAGGGAGAATCGATGAAGTTTCAGGGTCGATCCGGACCCAGAGCTGAAGGAGAACCAGGAGAGCGCTGGGACACAAAGTACCCGATGGGTGACGTCACGAAGATCGATCGATGCGCTGATCCAAAATGTTTGAATCGAGTGGCTCATAATAAATAATAATTGAGCAAAATAACATCAGTTTGTGTGGAAACTGATGATAATTGATAAATAATTGGAGTTACTGAGTCTAAAGGAAAGCTTTTATTTTTCTTCAATCTTTAATCTGATTATAGAAATAAAATCTTAATGCATTAATGTTTATTCTATTGAGATAAAGGTGAGTTTTCATTGTTAAAGGAATGATTAAAATATTTAAAACTCCCCTTCTATTAGTTTCTGAAGCCTGGTCCGGGCTGAATCCTACCGGAGCTGCTGAGGACATTTAATGTGTTTAACCGGAATGGACATAAAAAAATCATCATCATCATCATCATTATCATCATCATCATCATCATCATTATCATCATCATCATCATCATCATCCAGCCTCCCCTGAGTGCTCCATTGTTTTTGGACCCGTTGTTAGGTCAACGGACCTTCAGGAAACGTCTTCAATAACCTGCAGATGTTGAAGCAGCTCCAGGACTTCACGATTGTTTTCCTTCGGTTTGAATTTAGAACTTCATTTCAGAGGAATACGTTCAATTAGAGACGCGTCTCTTCTGATTTTACGCTCCTGCATGCAGCCGGTTTCCAGGATCCGAACCCGAGGCCTCCTGACAGCGTTATGAAGAGCCAAGGAAATAACACCAGGAATTCATCTGGAACGTGACGGCCGTCATCTCATCTCACGTCCACCGTCAGGAGTCAATAGATCCTTAATCTGATCCTTCATCCAGATCCTTAATCTGATCCTTCATCCAGATCCTTAATCTGATCCTTCATCCAGATCCTTAATCTGATCCTTCATCCAGATCCTTAATCTGATCCTTCATCCAGATCCTTAATCTGATCCTTCATCCAGATCCTTAATCTGATCCTTCATCCATTCCTTAATCCAGATCCTTCATCCAGATCCTTAATCTGATCCAGATTGTATTTCTGTCCCAGTACCTTTGATAGATGTTATTGATTTGTACCACATTGCTTTTATTACTTTAATATCACAGTATCTGAAAACAGATTAGGAACTACTTTATAAGTTTAAACAGACAAAACAACCCGTGACGGTTTCAAAGCTTCCAGTTTTATCATCAGTGTTGTTCTGCTGGCTGCTTGGAATTCCTCAGTAAATTCAATCCCATGATTTTTGGTGGGTTTCTCTGTGGATCTGAAGTTATTTGACTTCTAAAGAAACTCTGTGTCCAATCAGAGGCAGTTGGACGACTAAATGGAATCCAGAAGGCTGCGTGACGTTGTGTCCGTGAGGAGGTTGGAGGTTCTAAAGGAGTTTGCGTGTTCTTTCCGTGTTCACGTGGGTTTCGTGATACCGTCTGGGTTCTCCCGCCACCAGAACCGCATGTGAACGCCGCCCTGAACACCAACGCCTGGGGTGGTTTCTGGGATCAGCTCGTCCTTCCTGAGTCCAGACATCATCTGTTGGGTTGGACGTCAGTCAGACCCCTGTGGCGTTAGTGGAGCTGACAGCCCCCCCCCCTCCCCCAAGTCAGGATCCAGAACCCCCTTTGTTTTTGGGGTCCACATCTGATTACAATCACATTGATGCATCGGAGGCATTGAAGCTGCAGCATCAGTAACTCCGGGTGAAAGCAGCCCAGATTCCCCGATGAGAGAATGAGGATCTGAGCCAGGAGGTCTCAATAAAACCATTATTCCCAGAAAAACCTCAGTAGAACCAGAGCAGCTCTTTCTGAGGAGGTGTTCCATGTATGTGACCGCCTGACGGATTCAGACTGGTGGGTTTGTGCAGGTTTGCGTCCCATCACCGACTCTACAAAGATCCAAAAAACAAAGAGCTGACACTTCAGTGGTTTTTTGTTTTTTTTAAAATCATTTTTTAAATCATAAATCGAGCTTAGTTTTTTAAAAAAGTTTGCAATGATAAATAATAACTGTCCTCTTTTGTTCCACCTCAGTTTGGAGCCAGCCGACATCCAGGCGACTCTTCGCGAGGCAAAAGATTTCTTCACCACAGGAAAGTCACTTTCAAGCCTTCATTATATTATTTTCCTGCTCTTGAATGCATGTTTGTAAGTTTTTTGTTTGAACCTAATTTGATGGAAATTATCAAATTATGTCCAAATGTTCATTAAGACGTGACTTCGGGGCTTTTCTAAATCAGAAAACAACCGTTTCTTTCTCTCCACATTGATTGGACGCATATGAATAGTTGATTTAATTCAAAATTTTGTAAGCTGCTGATGTTTTTTTAAAAAACAAAAAAAATTCATTTATGAAAAACAGACAATGCAAAATCACACAAATTTATGTGAGTAATAATGAAAAAACTTCTGGAGCTTAATTTGAAAGTTTTATTAACGTGCCAAATTCATGCGATGCACTGATAGTTAGCCTCACATGAAACACAATTCATTCTACGTTCTTTCACTGTTGATTTATCCTTAATTTTTCCTGATATGTGTCATAATTAACATATTTTATGATTCAGTTTTAAAGTTTTTCATACTTGTATTTTTTATTAGAGCGTACAATTAGATTTGCTGTTCCAGATCTGTACTTTTACGACATTTATTTTGGAAAAGGCTCCACTGACAAAATCTTATTAAAAAAAACCCAAATTACTTTCTTGGACTTCATGTTGAAAACAGAAACTTTATTGTGCATGGATGGAAAACATTTTGTGAGTTCACATTTGAGCAACGAGGGAAAGAAAAGGACTAAAACTCAAACTGTCATTCTGTCTATTCACTTTGTCATTTTCGGCTTTAACAACTCCGTGTTGTGTCACAAAAATCGATTCCTACATCCGACATCATCTCGACGACATCTGTGTTACATCAGAGCTAAAAGAGCCTGAGGGCCGAGTTAACAGGAGCTAAGCGGGGGCGTTTTTCTCTGTTTAATTTCTGTTGATTTCATCATCCAGGTCTAAAGTTTTGGACAAAACCATAAAAGTTTCAACCATGCAAGTTGGTGGTTAACTCGTTATAATCTTGTGTGTAACAGCGTTCAGCCTTGTGGTCTAAAACTGATCCATGAAGCCAAAGAGGTATTAAAATGACCTCCATCTTGTAACACATAAAAAGAATCGCAACCAAAGAGAGCATCTGGAAAAGAGCTCCTCGAATACCAAAATAATCCAGAGTGAACTTTGAATTTAGAAGCTGAAAGCGATCTGGCGTCGTCTCTCGGAAACATTTTCTGGTGACGCTGATTAGGATCAAACTGCTTTTCAAACAACTCATTCGATTTCTCTTCCACCTCAGCAGAGAAATGGAATTAAAAGATTAAGAAGCCATAACAATAAATGTTCCGTCCCAGCGCTGCTGACTTTGATGTCGTGGAATGCGGTATCGTGTTGCACAGACTGTTTTCTAAGAAAGGAGACCTAACCTGTGGCGTCCCACATGGTTCTGTTTCAGTTCCTCTGTTTTTGTAGCTTCTTCTTGTTACCACCTGGTGATGAAACCAGAAAACCTAAAATCTTGTTTTTTCCGCTACGCCGATGACGCCAAACAATTCATCCATGCATCTTCAGATGATTTAATTCCAATAGTGTAACTTTTATATGAAACATAAGTTCATCCACCTTTTGAAACCAATTTTCCCTTAAATTCATGCTTGTATGCAATTCTTTTCATTTTTAAAAAAATTTCTTTTTTTATAATTTCCCTGGAAAATATGTACCATAAAACTAATTTTAAAAAGATTACACATGCATTATTCCGTACACGTAAGAGCTGAACCAGCCACAGGTTGTGGGTAATAATCAGTGAAGGATCCGTTTTGGGTTGTTGCAGAGGCCTAAGCCGAGGCTGGGGCCGCCGGCACGCCGCTGCGGCCGCCTGATGGAGAGCTGCTCGTCCCGCCTGCCGTGCTGCGACCCCTGCGCCTCCTGCCGCTGTCGGCTCTTCAGGACCATCTGCCACTGCTGGAGGCTCAACGCCCTGTGCTTGAAGAAGATCTAGATGGAGCTCGCACGCAGGGAGTGTTCACACCTAGTCGTCTTTTTTTAAAAGGTTAAAACATAAGGTTTATTTCCGTTTCCTGCGGCGTCGGCCCTTCCTCGAGGGAATGGGAGATGTGAATAGATTACAGTTTGGTTTGCGTTTTTGGATTTTCTTATTGAACGGGATGAATCCTGCTGACAAACCAACAGATTTATGGATTTAAAAACAGAACCTCGGAGGAAACAGTGGTTCAAATAATGTTTGCTTTCCCCTGTGTTATCATGACATATTTAGCGCTTTAACTCACATCCTTCCACGCTAAACGTGGAAAAAACAACAAAATAAATTTTTACACGTCCTTATTTTGAACCATGACTGGGAAAGCAAGGATTTATAGATAATCATTTTCTACTTTACTATTGAACAAATGTGTGTAAGCTGATATATATACTTATGTTCTCTTCTTTGTGGAAATATCTTGAAATGCTTGAATGGAAGTTTTGCATGTCGCTTTTATGAGGATCTGTGGGAAGAAGGAAAGATTAAATGAAAGCACAAGAGCTGTGGATTTATTTTGTGTGGGTTGTTTTTTTGTTTTTCTAATTAAAATTCCTTCATGTTTCTTTAATGGGAAATGAAAAATGTTTTATTTCCTGCTTTGACCCGAGGATTTTTCCACGTGTCGACAGGCCCGAGCACATCAAAAAGGAAATGGATATTTTCACAGGAATATCAGTCAAAGATTAATCACAACGTTCTGTAGAGGAATCCGGTGGAGTCAGGTTTGCTCCAGATCCTCTGGACGCGGTCCCGATGATCCCGATTGGACCGTTCGTTTCAGACGGAAACAGAAAGAATAATAACGTTATATAAGACTGAAAATCACACACACACACACACACACACGGGAGGTCACAAGACACCAATGGTGGGTTCCAGTCCATTATCCATTATCTTCTCCTGTTGAGGGTGGGGGGAGCTGGAACCGATCATAGCTGAGTTGCCCATTTATCACAGTCACATGAAAGACAAACACGTGTGTGTGTGTGTTGTGTGTGTGTGTGTGTGTGTGTGTGTGTTAACAGTTATCATCCCTCATCTCAATCGATCGTCTCGTCTGCCGCCGCTTTTTCCACCACAACTGGACTCGATCTCAGCCGGCGAAAGGAGGGGTACACCCCAGATAAGACGCCAGCTGATTGCGGGACCACATGAGAGACACACACACACACACACACACACGCTCACACTCACACCTACAAACAATGTGGTTGTGTGTTTCTGGAGGGAGGAGCCGGGGCACCTGAAGGGTAGATCAGCTTCATTAAACGCTGGGTTTGCTCCATTCTCTGACTTGCATTTGAAATCTAAATAAAAGCTCACATTCATCAGAATTCAGTCATCATAACTAGAAAAGCTTCTTTAAAATCCTTCCCCATGTCTTCAAACCTTCTCTGGAACCCCAAAACCTGAAAGCTCCACGTCAAACCTTCAGGTTCTGATCCAGGTTGGCAGGACAACAGCTCCTCTCCCTATATATTCAATTTATTTATTTATCGTTCCATTTCTTTCTTACAGTAAAACTGTCATAAAGTTATATTTGTGTGACTGACTGTTGGATTTACCACCATATAAAACATTTTCAGCCCTCAAGCTGTGCTCTGAAGGGCCTTCAACCCGTGCTTTATCGATTCATTCCAGTCCATCTGCTTGACAGCACAGATTTTTTGAAGATTCTGTCCGACACACGACTCCAACAAACTAACAAGGACGTCAAAATACATCAGTTTATAAGAATATCAAACAGAGTCATAAATGCATAATCATTTCTGATTGCTCTCTTGTGATCTATCAATACCAGACAATCAGAATATTTCACATTACTGGACCAGGGATTAAAACTGAACCAAAATCTACATGACAGGAGGTCAAAAAGTGCTTGACTATAAAATTGAGCACAGATTAAAATTCACATGGATTAAAAACGTACATTTGTCCTCCATGAGTTCATCTGTCCTTCAAACTTCCACTGAAACAGAGGAAAACAAGCCTATAAAAGCTGACACTGTAATAAAACCTTAGAGCAGAAAAGAACGTCTATTAAAAACGCAGAACGTAAACTTTGTTTTCATCTTGACGACATTTATAAATCATTCACTCCATATCTTTAACACTCAAATAGAGGCTGGGGGACTCACGGCACTCGGTGGGAACGTCCAGCTGGACGTGGTTCTGCTGGCACAGATGAACGAAAGCCGATGCCAATCTGCAGGAGGCGCCGGAGGAACTGGACACACACGCCGACAGGAAGCGACCGGGATCGACCTGACGACGGACGCACAAAGGGAACCCGGGGGACTGGATTAAAGGTCCGGCGTGAGGCGTTCAGGAACAGCGCGTACGCGTCAGTGTTTGCTTCTCACCACCCTGAAGCAGGAGCTCAGCGGAGAATCCGGCGAGGAGAACAGAAGGTCACAGGTCGCGGCACCGGGGGCTTCTTCATGAGACGGGTGAGATGAGACACCTGGTGGTTTCACACACTCCGACCCCCCCTGTGAAGGTAAACAGTCAGGTGTAGCTGAGGTCGGGGACGCCACCGGCAGGCGGCAGACCCTCCTCACCTGACCCACGCTCCAGCTGTTGTAGAACGCCTCCCGAGTGGCGGCCTGGGATCCATCGGGCAGAGGTCGGTCGTTTCCTGCTTCGTTGTCATTGGTTCCTAAGAGACCGCTGGACCTGCCTGCGACAGAACCGCCTCTAAACGCAGGTGCAACCACACAAAGTCCTCCTGAACGGAGTTCTCGCTGTCCTACCGTGCATCCATCCGTCAAGGGTGAAGCTGCACAGCTCCAGACGCAGGTCACATGACAAAGACACTCCCTTCTGGTTGGACACCTTCACAACGTTTGAAGCGACCCTAACGGCCACTCCGTTGTCGCCGTGGAAAGTGTGAGTGACGTTCCTGCAGTTGGCCGTCACCTAGAAGACCAAGATTTGTGTCCCGTTTCTCATCTCGGGGTCTAAACGGCGTCCAGGTCTTTCACAAACCTGTCCGTTCCGCTGGATGTCGATGGTGTTGTTGTCCATCCCCACCATGAGGAAGCCATGTGGGTCAGAACCGAGCATTAGCGTGAAGGACGGGTCGGCAGAGGCGTCCTGGGCGAGGAGCAGCGGGCAGGAACCGGGGAGTTCCAGGAGATGGCCGTCAAACGTCACGGCGAACTGATGGGCCACCAGCAGAGCTCGGTCTGGAGACGGCGAGGAGAGGAGACCCCTGGTGAAACGTCTGCTGGCGTCAGATCGCTGGCGGAGGAGGCGCCGGACTCACGTCTGAACGGGCTGTCCATGATCCTCCTCTTCAGGCGGTAGAACTCGGCTGCTGGTCTGACGGCAGCCAGGGTCTGGAGGGGCTTCAGGAGCCACTCCTCCAGGAGGACCTCCACCAGGCCCGCCTCGGCCACCCTGGACCACGGGAGGGGGGACAGCGGCAGCGACACGGCCACCAGACACTCGCTGGAGACACCAGGAGAGAGAGTTAGCTCTGGAGACAGACCCTGTCTCTGGAGACAGACCCGGTCTCTGGAGACAGACCCGGTCTCTGGAGACAGACCCGGTCTCTGGAGACAGACCCGGTCTCTGGAGACAGACCCGGTCTCTGGAGACAGACCCGGTCTCTGGAGACATTTCCCAGCAGTACCTTGGGGAGAACTTGTAGACGGAGGTCAGCCGTTTCCTGACCCCGGACAGAGCCGTCGCCAACTGGGTCTCCAGCCAGTTGGTGGTGTACTGACCCACCTGATGGGGGCACAACACCAACCGTTAGTGAAGTACCCCCCCATCATCACGCCGGTACCGAGTGGAGCGGCCCGCGGCCGACTCACCGCGTCTAGAGCCATCTTCAGCGAGGCCACGCCCGTCTGGGCCAGCGCCCCCAGCTGAGGGTTCCCCAGTAGAGCAGGGAGGACCCCCCCCATCCCGTCAGCCCACTGGGACACAGCCTCCCTCCACAGCGCCTCCACCCTCTGGCCCTTCACGTCGTGGTACACGCCAGCCAGGGTCGCCAGGGGCCCTGAGGGCGGAGCGGAACCAGGGGGGGGGGGTCAGGTTTGCCTTTCCACCCGTCAGCAGTAAGAAAACGTTTTGCTAGCTTCAGGTTTCTGACGGCGGCGTCTCTGTGGACTCACGCCTCAGCTCCTGCTGCGCCAGCAGAGAGGCGTGATGCAACAGCCCCAGGAGGCGGGGCAGGCTGTGGGTCAGGGCGCCACGCAGGGGGCATTTCAGCCACGGGGCCAGCAGCCCGTCGTCTCGCCGGCCCAGCAGCGCCTGGGCTCGCTGGAACGCGTGGAGGGGGGCGGCGCTCAGCTCCTGCAGGAAGTGGCGGTCTCTGGTCTGCAGGTGATGTCGTGAGAAGCAGTGACCACGTTTAAAGGACACACCCTCAAACAAAGCTGGGCGGGGCTTACCTTACGCCTGAACGCAACCAGGAGACGCTCCAAACGCCCGATTCTGTCCGAAAGCTCGCCCCGGAGGTGAGAAGTCAGGTGTCGAACACGCGCCTGCGAACACAACACGGCTTTTCAAAGCAGCTCAAACTCAAAGACACACGGCGTTCCCCCAACGCACCTCCACCCCCGTCAGGCTCTCCAAGCAGCCACGCCCTCTCAGCGTCAGCCTCTGATTGGCCGATCCCACAAAAACACTGGCCAAGCGTTCCGGTTTGGCGCTGCCGTCTCGCTTTTGCACATCCAGCGTCAAACTGGGCCGTTCTTCTCCCACGCAGACGGTCGCCGTCAGAACCTCCTTCAGACCAGAACCTGGAACCATTTCTGATGTCAGTGACAAGAATTCCTCCGGTCGTTGTGTCGTTGTGCAGTTTTTAACTGCATGTATAATTCTGTCTATTTATTCTTTTATTTACTTCTAATCTAGTCGATCTTAGCCATTAGCATCGTTAGCATCGGCTGCAGGTTTACCGAGCGCGGAACCAGCGGCGGTCTGAAGACATCGTCCCTCCAGGGTCCCGTTCAGCCACACATTCTGTCTGTCGTCCAGCTGGGCTTGGACCAGGACCCCGGACCCCCGAGGCCCCATCAGAACACTCCCCTCCACCTCCAGGCTCCAACTGCGCGTCCTGGACTGTAAGGCGTACGCACACACACGTTTGGAACGCTACGGCGATGAGGACACTTATGAGGAAGAGGATTAACGGCCAGACTGACTTGTCACGCAACCACCAGAGACCCCAGAATACAGTTTACATACTTGGCCTCCTGAAAGCCATAAATGTTGCCTACCGCACTCCATCGTTTACGGATATTTGGCAGACATGTCTAGAATTAAGTGTAAGCCGCAGAGACCAGGCTATGTTTCCCTGTTTCTGATTGCTGTGCCAAACTAACTGACTGTAGATTACTATTACTAGATTACTAGACAACTAGATTACAAGATTACGTTTGATTAACTCTATCATTCACCTTTGTGACGATATGCTAACCCTAACCCCAAACTCTACCCCTAATCCCAACCCTAATCCTAACCCTACCCTATTCGTGTCCTATTTTTACCTGCGACGTTACAGATAATCCAAGAGATTACCTCGGAGAGATTACCTCGGAGAGTAGAGACGTGTTGGAACCCAGAGCGGAGGAGGAATTCCTCAGGGCCACGGTGAAGCGGATCGGGTCGGGACGTCCTGCCACCGACAGGAGGGACCGGGTGTGAAACAGCTCCTCACCCGAGGACACTCTGTGGGACCCTTCCCACAGGAAACTCTGACACACACACACACACACACACACACACACACACACACACAAAGGGGAATTGGCTTCCTGGGAACCTAACCAGAACTTTATTTAACTTGGTTCTGAACTCATGTCCAGGCCGGACTCACAGGATGGGTGGGGCAGAGGCTCAGCAGCACCGAGTGCTCCAGGCGGTCTCTGAAGTTTGTCTGGATCTTGGTCAGGATGTGGTGTGATGGACAGGGAGTGGGGGACACCTTGTCCAGACCCAGAGTGACCTGTAGGCGATGCACCCCCCCTGGACTCCTCTGGACACAACAAAACAGGTCTTAGAAACCTTAAAAATCCCCTTTAAAACGATGCATGAAGAAGAACGAGCCGGACGCTACCTGGTACTTGACGCCCTGTTGGACGCTCCTATCATCCCATCTCAGCTCCGCGTTTTGTGAATATGAATTACCTTCTTGACTCGCCGACACACAACCTTTAACTGGAGACACCGCCGTCTACACACACACACACACACACACACACACACACACACACACACACACACACACACACAAAGAAAATAAATATTTATCCTACTGAAGTGGATCCTGATGAGTCTGGAGCAGCGAATTCCCCGGATTGGTTTCACCTGACATTTAAACGTGGCTTTACTTATTCTCCTCTTGCTCGTATTTCAGGATGTTCTTGTGTAAAAAATTAGGGTCTGAACCCAAGAACCCTCACTGGACGTCAGCCCTTCTTAACCAGTTTATTTTCCTTTATTTGAGTTTCATGTCCCAAACACAGCAGGTAATAATACTCAAAAAAATACCAAAAATGTACATAAACATGTAGTTGTATTTAAACAAGTCTAAATATGCAGAAAAAGTAGAATAGAATAAGTACAAGCAGAGGCAGCATGCAGCTTGGACCAACCTGTGGTGTGGAGAACAGAGCACACGCCTGCCCCCTGCTGGAGCCGTTCTGCCACTGTCGACTCACGTTGAGGGAGATGTTGACAGGAGCGGAGATGTTCCACCACAGAAGTGTCTGCGAGTGAAGGACATGTTGGATGTATGGATGGATGGATGGATGATGGATGGATGGGTTGTAACCTTACGTGAACACCACGCATCAGAGTTCCATCTGAAGCTTTCGCTTCGACACACTTTACTGACGGTGTGGGCGGGGCCGGTAAAGGGCGTGGCTTCCTACCTGCTGGCTGTTGCGCCGTTCCCCCTGTGAGCGAACGTGAAGCGACATCTGGCCGAGGGGGAGGAGGAAGGGCTGCTTCACCTCCAGTCTGGTCTCGTTCACCTCCGCCGATCGACTCCACGAGCTCAGAACTCCGACCTGCAGGTGATCAAACCGAACCGATCAGGAGGGAAACGCTTCAGGGTGGAGCTGCGTTTGGCGTCACCTGACCTCCTCCAGCCGGCCGTGCCTCGTCCAGCCCAGCAGAACGCTGTCCAGACGGCGGTGAGCAGACGTCTCCATCACGGCCTCCAGGTTGGTCCAGCGGGGGATGCTCCTGACCTGAACTGGAGGCAGGGACCAGAGAAAGACGGGGTTAATGTGGGCCACAGCAGCGGGGCAGATAGGTCACCATTCATGGGGTGATTCTGGTCCGTTACCCCTAATGGTCTGGGTCCCCATCTCCGGTGATGGGGGTGTCGAGTAGAGACCAGACAGGTAGAGCTCCTGGTTGCCCCACATGGCTCCATGTTGAACCTGGTGGCTCCAGTTCCTGGCTTCATACACTGTCTTCACCGCAACAGTCCTGGGGAGGGGCTTCAGCTGCAAAACAGACAGGAATGGAACATTGGGGGGGGGTAGAGTTAGAGTTACGGTACGTTTTTAAAGAAAACACACCCATTTGAGTTTTTCAGATGGTTTCCATGTTTAAATTACTTCAACAACAGAGGGTGGGTTCCTCTCATCTGTCCTTTTTAGCTGTTAACACCCTGCTGAGTAAGCGTTCAGCCCCCCCTACCTGTGGGAACGAGTGTCTGAGCTCCGCAGCTTGTCTGAATCCACTCGGTAGGGCCGCCAGCTCCCCCTGAGCCCACAGCCTCCTCCGCCCCGACGACACCTCCACCAATCCAGCCACAGCCGACCCGGAGTGGTTCATCTGGAGGGGGGGGGGCAGAGGAAATCACCACCACAGCTCATCTTATCTCCAGAAAGTAGTGCATCCCTGGGATGCGCTTCCAAGAACAATGTGTGCATCCCAACATGACGTTTATGCATCCCAAAGGTAAAAACAGAATATAGAGTATGCAAGGATGGAGCTTAGCCCGTAGTAGAATATAAAAGAAAATGTTAATTCTACTGATTTTATTTCCAACATCATAACTGATTAAGTAAAAAGAAAAAAAAAGAAAAATTATATGTTAACAAATCTTAAAGCCTGGTAGTCATTTAAAAAAACAGGTTTATTAATAAATAAAGATGTAATACAGTTGTTTTTTTCACTTTTGCTTTTTACTCAATAGTTTTCCTTTAATTCATATTTTCTCCTGAGGACACTGAACCAAGCTGACAGAACCTTCACACACATGTAGTAACATCTGTAGTAATATCTGTAGTAATATCTGTAGTAATATCTGTAGTAATATCTGTAGTAATATCTGTAGTAATATCTGTAGTAACATCTGTAGTAGCATCTGTAGTAACATCTGTAGTAACATCTGTAGTAATATCTGTAGTAATATCTGTAGTACCATCTGTAGTAACATCTGTAGTAATATCTGTAGTAACATCTGTAGTAACATCTGTAGTAACATCTGTAGTAATATCTGTAGTAACATCTGTAGTAACATCTGTAGTAATATCTGTAGTAACATCTGTAGTAATATCTGTAGTAATATCTGTAGTAACATCTGTAGTAACATCTGTAGTAATATCTGTAGTACCATCTGTACTACCATCTGTAGTAACATCTGTAGTAACATCTGTAGTAACATCTGTAGTAATATCTGTAGTAATATCTGTAGTACCATCTGTAGTAACATCTGTAGTAATATCTGTAGTACCATCTGTACTACACTACCATCTGTAGTACCATCTGTAGTACCATCTGTAGTAACATCTGTAGTAACATCTGTAGTAATATCTGTAGTAATATCTGTAGTAATATCTGTAGTACCATCTGTAGTACCATCTGTAGTAACATCTGTAGTAATATCTGTAGTACCATCTGTAGTAACATATGTAGTAATATCTGTAGTAATATCTGTAGTACCATCTGTAGTACCATCTGTAGTACCATCTGTAGTACCATCTGTACTACCATCTGTAGTACCATCTGTAGTACCATCTGTAGTAACATCTGTAGTAACATCTGTAGTAACATCTGTAGTAATATCTGTAGTACCATCTGTACTACACTACCATCTGTAGTACCATCTGTAGTACCATCTGTAGTAACATCTGTAGTAACATCTGTAGTAACATCTGTAGTAATATCTGTAGTAATATCTGTAGTAATATCTGTAGTACCATCTGTAGTACCATCTGTAGTAACATCTGTAGTAATATCTGTAGTACCATCTGTAGTAACATATGTAGTAATATCTGTAGTAATATCTGTAGTACCATCTGTAGTACCATCTGTAGTAACATCTGTAGTAATATCTGTAGTACCATCTGTAGTAACATATGTAGTAATATCTGTAGTAATATCTGTAGTACCATCTGTAGTACCATCTGTAGTACCATCTGTAGTACCATCTGTAGTACCATCTGTAGTAACATCTGTAGTAACATCTGTAGTAATATCTGTAGTAATATCTGTAGTAATATCTATTGCATCTTTTTTGGAGGCACGGTGATAATCAATCAATCAATCAATCAATCAATCAATCAATCGAAATGGAAATGGAATAATTGTGAATATTCGATCATGCGTCCACGTCAAAAAATGTTTCTCAAAGACTCAAGGACGCACGTGAACGAGAACATTGCACCACATACAGCTACACAACATCCCATAATGAACACCAAGAGGAGCTTGTTCCAGAACTCACCAGTGAGCGCACGTTCACCTGAGACGGCAGGTAGGCCAACACCCCCGGAATATTCTGGACCACCTTCACCATCAGGTCCTTGCTGGACAGAATATCATCCATCACGTGACGCATGTGTGTGTGTGTGTGTGTGTGTATGTGTGTGTCGTTACCATGACGATCCAAACGTTCTGTGTGTTTACCTGTGAGGAAGACGACGCCCCTGGAGGATGAGCGCCAGGGAGGAGCTGAGCTCAGGGTTCACAGCGATGGAGCACCTGAGCTGGGACTCGGTAAGTCTCCCCCAGGCCTCCACCTGCACCAGAGGTCACAGAGGTCACAGAGGTACAGGGGTCACAGAGGTCACAGAGATACAGAGGTCACAGAGGTCACAGAGGTACAGAGGTCACAGAGGTACAGGGGTCACAGAGGTCACAGGAGAGCAGCATCATCCTATGTTTGAATCTAGATGCTCACCTGTAGGGCGGGGCTAGTGTGACCACGCCGGGTGTGTTTCAGTGTGACCTTGGACTCCTTGGACCCCCCTGTTCCCTCCAAGTCCCCGATGGCCTGGACCCCCCAGTCTGGACCCTGAAGGTCGACTGAGACGCTCCACAGAGGACCTAACAAAAAACCCAACACATTATTTCTCTTCATTCTCTTTTAAAACCACAGAAATGTTCGATGCCCACACCTCTGAACCGAGAGGTGAGGGTCGCGTCCAGAACGGGACGCGTCCCGGTGCCATCGGAGGCAGGCGGGGGGTAGGAGACGAGTAGCTCCAGACGTCCTGCAGCCTCGCTGACGTTCAGGCCCGACGCCATCAGCCGGTGTCCGTCGACCGCGAGGCGAACCCGGGACTGAAACTGAGACCAGACTCCCTGGACGGAGCACAGACCCTCAGGAAACAAAACAAAAACCTTTGTTAAAGCAGAGAACAGAATGTAAAAGTAAAAACATCGGCTGCTTATATTACCTCCAGATTACGAGGAACTCCTCTGAGCTGCAGCCAAGACCAGCCGTTCCACATGGTTCCTCTTACCTCCTTCACCCTCGGAAAACATTTTGTTTGGAGGTTCATTCCCACCTGCTGACCCCCAGACTGCAGACGTAGGGTCAAAGCCGTCCCGTCCAGGGAACCGAGCTCCGCCTGCACACACAACCTGCTCAGAAACGTCTCAAATAAACCGGCTGATTGGTCGGTCGAGTCTCTTGACAACCTGGATGCTGCTGTTTGCAGGGACCCCCAGTTCCTTCAAGGGGTTCAGCGTGTGAATGAAGCCGGCCGTTACTCTGACGGCTCCAGACGTCCTCGTCGCCGTCGCTTCCTGAACCATCTGTGGAGATATCAGCTGCAGAAGTTATGAACCTGCTGCGCCATCTGGAGCGCTTTTACAATTTTATATACTATTACGATCCCCGAGGGGAAATTAACAATAAACACTCTAATATTTTTGTCAATCACACGCATGCATATATATTTTCCTCCTTTTACCGTCTGATTTCCTGTGCTGCAGTCCAACAGGAAGTAAACGGAGCCGTTGTCATGACTCCCAGAATTCATAGCGACTGCAGCGTCGTTGGGCAGACCCAGCGTCTCCAACAGGGGCACAGAGTGGTTCAGGCGAAGAGACGCTTCGTGTTTATCCTGTCAAACCATAAAAGTGAGTTAACATACCTGGAGCCCCCCCCCAACCCCAACCCTAACCCCAACCCTAACCCCCCCAGTGTTTCAATAGTACATAAAACATAAATAAAGATGATTAAAATGTGTAAAATCATAAACACCTTGGTTTTCTTCAGAGCCACCGCCGCCTCTAACTCTCTATCATCCATCGCCATGGAGACCTGAGCCTCAGTCAGTGCTGGGGAGACGACCAACGCGCCGGAGACCAGCATCCGGTCTGGACCCCCCCACTCCTGCAGACAGGATCCCACATGATGCTGTTCTAGTGGAGGGGGTGGGATGAAACCATCTGCACCCTCTACCTGAATAACTGTACAGTTGTTGTGGTACCGCAGCGCCCCCCGCAGGCCTCCCTGTGACATCACGCCTCCGCCGGCTCCCACCGCGCACCCCTCCACCTGAACGAGGGCCCCCGCGTCGTATCTTTGCTTTGCTGCCCTGCCGGTTACCCTCAGTCGGACGTGTTGGGGTAGATCTCTGAGGGCGGGGAGGTTGTGACGGAGCTCGGCGTCCACGCTCAGCTCTGGGGGGGGCCTCGCGTTCAGCCTCAGGGAGCCCGTCTGGCCCTCCAGGTCGGTGTCCAGCGTGGCGGTCCAGACGCCCCGGGGGTCGGTCCACACCGAGACGTTGACACGAGTCTAGCAGAGATTCAACAAACAAGTTTTAAAGATGAGTTTTAAAGGGTTTATGAAACAAAACAAAACCCCCACCTTCAGTGGGGGGCACCTGGACTCCAGGGCCCAGACCCACTTCGTCCCGTCTTCGGTTTGCATGAAACCATTGGTTCTAACCGAACACGTCCCGGCTTTGACAAACAGGCCCCCCGCCTGTTTGGGACCCCTGGGAGTCGTGGCCTCCACCTGGACCACCTGGGGCAGACCTCGTCTTCTCCACCCCAGGAAGGAGTTCTGGATGGTCCCCGAGAAGCGCTGGGGCCCGGTGGAGCGGCTCAGGTCCAGGGAGACTTGCTGGTCGTCGGCCCTCAGAGAGGAGGTCAGGTTGAGTCGTTGGGGGGCCACTGAGAGGAGGCCCCGAAGGGTCAGGGACGCCGTCTGCAGGACATATGGAGGTAAATGAGCTGCAGCTGAACCCACTGGTGCCTTCAGGTTCCTCAGGTTCTCACCGGTAGTGGGGGGCAGTAGCTGGTCAGATTCCCGCTGTAAAGCCATTGGTCCTCTTCCACCTGCCGGGTTTCCCCCAAATTACCCCCAAAGTAACACGGTCCCACCTCCAGGCCCCCCTCCACATGCGCTGGACGCGGCGTGGAAACGCTGAGGGTTATCGCCGCGTGGGGTGGAAGCCCCAGCGTCTCCACGGCGATGATGGAGTGTTCCACAGACGCTTCCAGACGGAGGTGGGGGAGACAGGTGGAACGCAGGTGGAGGCTGGCTTTCTGCCCCCCTCCCACCGTCACAACGCTCCTGAGACGCGAGGAGCAGTCGGATCGCGTGACGGAGACGTCGGCTGAGGTCTGACGGCGGGAAAAACATTCAAACAGTCACTGAACACAGGATTTTATCTTTGAAAAACAAGGAAACAGAACGAGGAATAATAAATGATTGATATGTTTAACATGAACGTGCAGAAATAAAAAAAAGAGCTTTATGACATTTTTAAAAAGGTTTCACATTTAAGGCCCGTACCTCTGCAGGGCGACCTGCCACGTTTCCATAGCAACGGGCATCGAGCCCATCAGCAGTGGCGCCCCCTGTGCAGTTCATCTGTGAAAACACAACCTCCTGTTAGCTTGTTTTCTAGAAGGTGTGTGTGTGTGTGTGTGTGTGTGTGTGTGTGTGTGTGTGTGTGTGTGTGTGTGTGTGTGTGTGTGTGTGTGTGTGTGTCTCTGTTCTAACATGAATCCTTTTAATCTGTCAGGTTATTAAACCCACAGAACTCCATCAATCAAGGATCAAACTATCAATCAATAAAGTAAAATAACATCAGACACAGGTAAAGTAAAATAGCCTTCATTACTGCATTGTGGGAAATGTAGTTTTTGCTAAAAGCGCACTTTAGACCTATTTATTTATACACACTCTGACCTTTTGTGCTCATATGGGCCACATTTGGCCCCCGGGCCTTTGAGTTTGACACATGTGGTTTAGCATGACGACTAGAAATAGTCAGGACCAGTGAGAAAAGCTAACAAAACATCACCACTGATGATGCTAACCCATTCATTTGGGTCATGTGACTTCATAGTTTAGCGCGGTGTCCCTCAGGGATCAATATCTGCTCTGTATTGATTTTTTCCTTTTATTGGACTTTATCTATCTAGAAAAATACATTTACTCATCAGTGATGTCTGTTTAAACGTACTAAAGCTTGAACAATCCTCGACAAACACAAACTAAGGGTTTAGTGTCGGACCAACAGAGCCAGGAACCTGAAAGGAGGTGGGCACGAGTCCCTGGAGCAGCTTCGTCTGTTGCCATAGCGACACCTCCAACGTGGAGGAGCTGTTTTTTGATCCGACATGAAAGAGTACATCACACAGTCTGTTGTCGTCCACATGAAGAGCCAAACCAGCGTTCAGTCCGTCTGTTTCCGTCTGGCAAAAACACAGGAAGTACTTTAAAAAAACACAGGAAGTACTTAAAAAAACACAGGAAGTACTTAAAAAAACACAGGAAGTACTTAAAAAAACACAGGAAGTACTTAAAAAAACACAGGAAGTACTTTAAAAAAACACAGGAAGTACTTAAAAAACACAGGAAGTACTTAAAAAACACAGGAAGTACTTGAAAAAAACACAGGAAGTACTTAAAAAAACACAGGAAGTACTTAAAAAAACACAGGAAGTACTTCAGATGTTTTTTGTCGCTCCATCAGAACCAAGCGGACCCTGGAGGCCGCCCCGTACCTGGTAGTGTGTTCTGGCTTCGATGGAACCCGCTACGCCCCTCTTCTTCAGGGACTTGAGGCGATGCTGCAGCCTGAAGTCAGACCCCCATCCTGGACCCCCCCGGTCCGACCGGCCCCCGTTGATCTCTGCTCTCAGGTGCTCTGGTCCAGCCTGCAGCTCCAGCAGCACCGACAGCCGACCCCCATCCTGAAGCCACCTCACCTGGGCGTCACTGCTGGAGGGTACACCTGCATCCAGAACACCAATCAATCAGCTGACAGACCCGATTGATTGGATGATAATTAATGTAAAGTATTGATCACCTGTGGCGTTGAGCAGGTGTGAGGTGTGAGATAGTCCAGTGTGGACCTCAACCCTCCTCCAGTCGCCCAGCCTGCGGCTCAGATTCACGCAGAAATGCTCCTCGTCCACCCAAACACACAGCCAATCACGAGCCACGGTGGAGTGCTTAGTCCCGCCCTCCTCATCTTCTCCATCCAAAGACTCCGGAGGGTCTCTGTGATGTCTGAGCTCCGCCCGGTACGAGACCTCCACCCCCCTGAGCCTGATCTGTCCTGGTGGGAGGACGTGACGTCAGGGTGGCCACGCCCACTCAGGAAGTGATGTCACACAGTCGTTATTTATCTGTAAACAATCCCTTACCCTCGACGAGCCCGTCGCTCTGCCCCAGGGTCACATCCACCCCCAGCAGGGGGGGTAAGACGGTGAGGTGGTCCCCAGAGCGCCTCAGGTCCCCCGACGCCATCAGCTGGAGGCCTGGGGCATGTCTCAGAGAGCCCCCCACCTGGGCCAGCAGAGCCCCGCCCCCCTGGCTGTAGGAGCCACGGAGAGAAACGCTGGGGGGGCAAGAGGACCAGTCCATCAGGAAGAAACGGTATACACACACCTGTCTGAGGTACGCACACACACACACACACACGCACACCTGTCTGAGGTCACGTTTGCAGCCACGCCCACACGGAGGTCGCTGGCGACAGGAAGTAGACTCTGGGACACGTTGACCCTCAACTCCAGGGATTGGTCCCCCCCCTGGGGGGCGTGGCGCATCCAGGCGTCCAGTCTCACCCTGTCCTTCCCATCAGCCCTCACCTGCACCAGGCTGCTGCCCCCGCCCCCCTCTGAGGAAATACCTGCAGTCGCCTTGACCTTAAAACGTAAAAACAGATAAATTATGAAGCAGCTGACGGCGTCGTAATCTGAAGCTCGTTCAGGAACAGATTGGAATTAATAATTTAAGCCCCCCCCACCTCCAACGCTCTTGGAATCTTGGCTTTGAAGGGATGACTGAGTTTGGAATAAAGCTCGACGCTTCCTGCCGAGGCGTTCAGACGTGCTGAGAGCTGAAGACAAACACACCTGAGCAGCAGGAATGTATCACAAATAATAAAGACTCAAACACAGACGGGTCCACTCACTTCACACTCCGTACGTTCTACTCTTAGTCTCCCTGCAGCCTGATAACGGAAGCTGGCGACGTCTCCACGCTCCCAACAGACGTTTCCTTCCAGGACAGCAGAGGACGGGAGCTTCAGCTGGAAGACAAGAAAACAGAAAAACCATCACAGGTTTGATTTGTTCTGCTCCGTTAAATTCAAACAGGTGGAAAAAGTGTCAATAAGACTAATAGAACGTCTTATTTAGCTAACTCATCTTCACCACATCAGCATCACGGCTGTCCTCAAAGGGCCAGATGTAACTAATAAATGTAACTAAATGTAACTAAATGTAACGTAACTAAATGTAACTACTCCTTAATGTAACTAATAAATGTAACTAAATGTAACTCAGTGTAATGTAACTAAATGTAACTACTCCTTAATGTAACTAATAAATGTAACTAAATGTAACTCAGTGTAACGTAAAATAAGTGGAGCTACTCCTGAATGTTAAATAACTAAAATTTATTACCTATTCAAGTTACAAACACTACGGTCTCACAGAACATGATCCAATTAATTAAAATATCAAATAAAAATCCAATAAAGTAAGTTAAAACAAGTTGAGAGCAGAAATAAAATCAGATAAAAGCAATTAAAATAATATGAAATAATAGACAAAATCAACTCCAGATAACTAGTAAATAATAAATGTAACTAAATGTAACTAAATGTAATGTAACATAAAAGTAACTTAATGTTAACTTATTAATTATTCAAGTTACAAACAAGTAAAGACATTAACTTTGTTCAAAACGAGTTAAAATGAGCTGAAACACTGCATTGTGGGAAATGTAGTACACTTGTGACCTATTTATTTTTAAACACCTTTTATGCTCTTGTGGGCGACATAAAATGATGTTGGGGGCCACATTTGGCCCCCGGGCCTTGAGTGTGACCCGTGTGACTTACCTGGAGCTGATGGCTGAAGTTGGCTTTAACTTGGATCTCCTGGCGTTCTGAGCGTAAAGGGTTAAACAGGACTTGTCCAGTGAGGGTCAGCCTGTCCTCGCCAGCGATGCGTAACCTCGCCTCCACGTCCTTCTGCGTCTGAACGGGAGCCACAGATTAGACGTGTGTGTGTGTGTGTGGAGTCCGTGAGCTTCAGTTCACCTGTCGGGTTCACCTGGTCGCTGGCCACGCCCACACAGACCTCCGAGTCTGATGGGATGACGTCGGCGCTGAAGGGATGAGTCAGCGCGGAGCAAACGAAAGGGCTCCGCGGTCGGTAGCCCAAGGTCAGGGTGTGGACGGCCTCTCCGTCGCCGTGGAAACCAGCTCTGGACTCCAGGATGTAGAGGCGCTGGGGGAGGTTGACGGTGAAGGTCCCCCGCAGACGGAGCGTCTGGGGGAACACCTGGAGGGGCCAATCACACCTGAGCTGCAGCGCCGCCGTCTTCTGGAACACCTTTTTGTCCCTCCTCAGCTCCTCTACCACGCCCTCCAGGTGCAGCTCGGTGGGCGGGGCCCCAGCGTTCAGGTGGACGACCCTCAGCGCCGCCCGCCTCTTCTTTAACACCTGACAGACGTTGCCAGCGTGACAGAGAATCCTCACCTGAATGTGACCACGCCCACTCCGGAGGCGGGGCTAAACCCACCTTGTCGGCGGCGCTCAGGGCGGCGTCCAGGCTGACGTTGTGCTCGCCGCAGGAGGACACCACCTGCAGGGCGTGGCCGGAAGCGGACGCCTCCAGGGAGACGGCGGGAGTCCACAAGGAGACCAGGGAGGTGGAGACCTTCACACTCTGCGTTGCCATGACGACCCAGCCTCCAGCCTGGAGGGAAACAGGAGGAGAGCATCTCACAGATACGTTACCATGGAGATGAGATGGAGGAACCTCCCCTCTCCTCACCTGGATGTAGGTAACAGTCGGAGTGTGCAGCTTCAGGCGCGCCTCCGTCTCGCCCCCCCGGCCCCGGTAGAACCCCTCCAGGAGGAGGCGGCGGACGTTCAGCCACGGCGCGTCCAGGTTGAACGCACCTGGAAGTGACATCAGAGCGGCGGCGCTGAGCGGCGGGAGGAGACCTCGTGTGATTGGCCGCCGCAGCTCCGCTCACCTTCCCATTTCCCCCCCAGGCCGTCTCTGGGGGGGCTCTTCCAGCGCAGCCCGGCCACCAGCGGCGTCAGGCCGTTGTAGTTGATCTTCAGGTGGGTGCTGCTCTCAGAGCCCACCTGTCGCAGGTGAGAGTGGAGGAGCTGAGTCCTGTAGTTCAGGTTCCTCTCTGGGACCTGGAGGTGGAACTGGAACAAAAGAACGTTGATTTGGGATATTATTTCACATTATTCTAATTGTTTTTATCTGATTTTAGGCTAGGCTAGGCTAACATGACCTTTGACCCCTGGTACCTCCAGCCTGTAGCTGCTGTGGTTCTGTGCTGACTGGTTTTTGAAGGACTGGCTCAGGAAGACGGTCCGTTTGTTGTTGATCTCATCCCAGTGTTTGCCGTAACTCACGTCCAGGGATGACTTCGTGTGGCGGGGGCTTTCCTCGTGCCGGAGGTGGATCTGCAGAAAGAAACCAACAACAACAAAAAAAAACACAACATCCGGTCTCCGACGCCGGAAATCGGACGACGTTAGCGACGCCGCTGCTACCTTGTGGTTGACGGCGGCCGTGTTGGAGCAGAAGAACTCGTGATCGCCTCTCATGACGTAGGTGAGGTTGGGGAGCCTCTCGCTCCTCAGCCTCTGGGACGTGGAGCATTCCTGACGCAGGTGCCGGGCGTCACCTGCACAGAGGTCAGAGGTCAGGGGAGACTGGTGAGGAATTTACAGGTGGAGGGAGAAGAAGAGTGTCGTCAGGTCATCATCGCTTCACCTCCAACGCCGTACTTGAGCCTCAGCATGGAGCTCCACAGCGAGGCCTTCTGCTCCATCAGCCCCAGCATCCTGATGCCGATCGCTCCGGGGAGCAGTAGCTCCGCCTCCACCGAGTACTGGCTGGCGGCGCCGTCGCGGCGGCGCTCCAGAACCACTGGCGTGGGACAGTTTCATCAACCGGAGTAAAATAACGTGATCGTCTCGGTGATGGAAGCCGATCGTACCGGTCGGGTACCTGATAGCGACGCCGTTTTTCTGAACACGTTCCTCACGGTGGCTGAGAAGCCGGTCTTCCCGCCCGATCCACGGGTGACATTAGCAGAGAGGATCATGGGAGGTCCGTGTGCGGCTAGTTTGGATTCGAGGTGGTAGCGAGTTCTCTGCTCCGACGGGAGGTTCTGAGCGTCCACCAGACCCAGGATGAAGTACCGGACGCCATCCATCAGCAGCTCCAGCTTCCCCGACGTGGCGGTCCTGTCTCGGTCCAGTTGCCCTGACGACGAAACGGCATTTCAGCGTTTAGCCCCAGCCGGCGTCGGTGTGTGTGTGTGTGTGTGTGTGTGTGTGTGTGTGTGTGTGTGTGTGTGTGTGTGTGTGACCTTGCAGGTGGATGGTTTTCAGCGGATGGTGGAGCCTCAGCAGCAGCCGGCGAGGGCGGAGGACCAGGTCCAGAGACGTGTCCCTGGGGACGGACGACTGAGGCGTGGCGAGGAGGAGGTGGATGGAGGCCTCTCTGGGGAGCCAGGAACCGCTCTGAAAAACAATCCCACCACAGGACATCACCTTCAGATGTCATGAAGATCGACTCCCCCGGATTGGACTCCGTCCCTAACCCCCTGCACCTGAGCGGTCAGGGAGTAAGCCGCCTCCAGCTGGTAGCGATGAAGACCTCTGTCCAGCTTCAGCAGCCTGAGGGACAGGTGGGCAGGTCCCGGGAGGGGAAGTGAAGCACCAGCGGCAAATGAAGGGTAGGAGGCGTTGGAGCACAGCTGCCATCCCATCATCTTGGACCCTGTGAGGGACGTAGCAACCAGTAAGGCGGTGAAGAATTTACCGGATTTAACCAGCGTTTGAGGACCTACACGTCTTCGGCGTGCAGGAGGTCTTCTGGACTCGGCTCTTCGGACCCTTCATCTCCTCTGTGTGGTCTCCAGTGAGATGGAACCATCTGGAGCTGGAGAACGAGGAACCAGAAGGACTTCAGTGATGCAGCGGCCTTCTGAACAGACTTTGAAGGGATTTTGTGCAGGGATGCCTCTGATGACCTGAGAGAGAAGATGTCCATCACGTCCTCCGGCGTGTTGAGCGTGATCTTTACGTCCCGTCCCTCCTGGAGCTGGAGGCTTCCATCCAGGCTGGTGGAGCTCCTCAGCTGGGAAACCCAGTCCACCGCCGCCCGACCCAGAACCCCGTCCACCCCCATGCGGGCAGAAAGCCCCACGTGGGCGCTGAGAAGACAGACCCAGAGAGTTAGCAGGTGAATGAGCAGCGTGTGGACGTGATGAAGATCACCTACGTGGGTTTGATGAATCCAGCCAGGGAGAAGTGAGAAGCGTCCCGGTAGTCGACGTCGCCTTTGAGACGCAGCGACAGCAGCGACGTCAGGTTGACGCCCAGCTTTAAGGGCAAACCGGACAGAGAGGGTAGGACCAGCTGGTCCGTCAGGAGAACAGCCCGCTGGTTCAGCTGGACCTCCTGACCCTGAGAGAGGATTGGATGGAGGAGTCAGGCTGAAGTGATGCTAGAACAGAGAATCTCCAGCGTACCTTCAGCAGTTTGACCACCAGTGCCGCCGCGCTGAGGGACAACCGTCCGAACCGGTCGGAGACGTCGTCACAGGAAAAGACGCTCAGCTCGCTGCCAAACACCTTCACACCGACCCGACACCGGAACCCGTTCCCCTCCGGCCTCCTGGACCCAAAGAGCTGGAAAACACAGATTCTACACTCAGATCTCCGAAATTAAATTAAGTTAAGTTTAAAATTTAAATTTAATTTAATGTAATCAAATCAAAGTAAATCAAACAAAACCGAATCAAATTGAATCAAATCAAATTAAATCAAATCAAATCAAAGCAAATAAAGTCAAGTCAAATTGCATTAAAGTAAATTAAATTAAATTAAATGTACCACTTCCTGTTGTAAATAAGCTTCTACCTCTTAATTAAATCTGGTACAGTGGAACCTCTACTTAATTAATTAAGTAATTTAATGAATTGGTTCTGGAAGAAATTTCGTAAGTAGAAAATTACGTAAGTAGAGACACGTTTTCCATGCTAATGCCCTAATCCGTTCCAAGCGCCCCAAAATTCAGACATAAATGTTTTATAAAGCATAAAAATGCATCAAAACATGTAACAAATACATGTTAGAATTAGATTATTAAACAATAAATGAGAGTTGTGAATAATGTAAAAAACAAAGAATAATAATGATGGTCATTTACCTTTTAACTGCTGTCCTCATTGTTTTTTGCCCTCTTTGGTTCATGCCCTCTTGCCCCACCATGTTTTAATAACGTGGTGATTGTAGATGCATTACAGCCATATTCTTTGGAGACATCAACCAAACACATCCCTTTTTCAGGCTTTTCTATCATCTCTTGTTTTGTTTGTACGGACAAAAAAACTATTTTCTTCGTCTTTTCTTTTCCTCTTTTCTCCGTCACGTTCTTGGGGTCCATAGTGAATACTCTAAAAGTTAATATATTTACATAAAACTATCAGAACACCTCGTGGGTCGAGGGCCGAATGACGAGGACGCTGCATAGACACCTATCTAGCTCCACACAGAGGTCCCTCTGAGCCAATGGGATGCCAGGATGCTAGGTAATAGCCAATGGCAGAACAGCTATGAGAATGTTGCGTTCAGGAACCTGTGGGAGCTTCGAGTATCAGCCGATACTGTTTTTTTACCTGTCGTAAATCGAAATTTCTTTCATAACTAGAGGCAATATTCTCCTGTTGAGGCGTTTGTAAGTAGAACATTTGGTCTGTGGAGACATTGGTAGGTAGAGGAACCACTGTATTGGATTTACTCTTTCTATCTTTTTACTTTTTTCGACTCATGAAAGTTAAAACTATTAAAATTAATCAATTTACACTTTCATGAATAAAAGAAAATTAAATTTGTGTGTCTATTTAAATTCTTCACCATTTAGAGGGGATTTTATTTGCATTCTTGGGCTTTAAAATGTTCAGAATATTATTGACCCATAGTCTTAAATGTCAAATGCCATGTAAATTGCTGTTGTACCACCTGTTGTACAGTAACGTTGGGTTATGTCTGGTCTTATTCCACATGAATAAGCTTACATGCTAAACCTGCTGTTACATCTAATCCCATAATGCACTGGCCCAGCAGCGCTGGCGGTCTGCAGGCGGTTCCAGTGACCTCACCATGGCCCTGGCCCGCTCCAGAAAGCCGCCAGCGGGGGATGAACAGCCACGTTTCTCTCCATCGTGGGCTTCATCTGCTCTCCTCGTCCTCCAGCTCCCTCCAGACGCTCCATCCGAGTCGTGGGTCTGATGATCGAAGAACTTCCTCAGCAGCGGTTCAGCGTTTTCAACGTGAAGGTCCAGCTGAGTCGGAGAACACAAAGAACGGATGTCAGGTTCTACTGGACCGTTCAGAAAAGAGAACAAAAGGGTTTGAAGCTCACTTCCAGGAGGTTGTGGGCTCTGCCGTGGAGATACACCGTCAGGTTGACGGTGGCGGATCTCGGTAGAAACGATTTAGGAGAGAAAATCAAAGATGTTTCCACATTTGTGACTCCAAACCCTGAAACAAACAAAATAAATGAAAATCTTTAACTCAGTGTTTTTTTTCTGTTGCGGGTGAATCCGACTCGAGTCGTTTTCACATGGAATTAATTTGTTTTACCCGACGAAGCCGTGTAATCTGAATAGGAGGAGTATTTCAGGAACTCAGCCTCGAAGTCTCTGGTGATGATGTCATCAGGCAGAGACTCGGCCAGGCCCTGCTTCACGGGGTCCTCGCTCCTCAGGACATGAGTCAGGTGACTCCACACGTACGAGCCCACTGGAGGAGCAGAGGAGACGATAGGTCAGGTCGACGTGATGACATCATGATGACATCAGGTCCGTCAGAGGACTCGGAGCTGCAAAGACGGTTAGCATGAGTTAGCATTGTGAGGTACACACACACACACACACACACACACACACACACACACACACACACACACACACACACAGCTACCGTACGACAGCTGGTTATTGTTGGTTGGGAGACCTCCTGATGATTCCTGAAAAGATTCCTAAAAAAAAACAAAAAAAACAGTGGCTGTTTTTACTGAGGGGCCCCCGGGAGTCGAGGACGGCCCCTGGGGGTCTTTTTTTTTTTTAAATCTTATAGTTAAAAGTCAATATTTTGATTGACATTAATGCACAAACAATTTATTTAAGGAGTGATGCAGAGATTTTACACCAGTAGAAAAGAAACTATAGAATTATCCATCCATCTTCCACCTCTTACTCGGAGTCGGGTTGGGGAACTACAGAATTACTGATTAAAAAAATAGCAAAAGAGAATTATTTTTACACAAGTTCTATATACTTTTTAGTAAATATTTGGGATTATAAACTAGTAGATCATCAGCATAGCAACAATTCCATCAGTAAGTCTGCGATTCAGAGCGTTCAAACCCTTCCTGAGCAGCAGAGGAGCGCCGGAGTCGATCCATAACGTCAGCTAAACTCCCTGTGGTTTGAGCCCCACCTTGGCTGGAGGTCTCCTTCCTCAGCGTCTTCTTCACCACTTCAAACACGTTGCGGTCGGGGCAGCGCAGGAGCTGCTGGTATGCAGCGATCCTGACCTCGGGATCCTCCTGGGACGTCCGGTACAGCTGCAACAGCACAGACCTCTGGGAGGAGGAAGCTGCTGTCAGTACCCGACGCTCACCTCTTCACCTCCACGACGCCTCCATCAACACCACTGGAAATCACACTTAAAGGGTGGTTTCACGATCGACTCACGTCGGCCGAGCAGGGGAAGCGTCTGAACGCGTGTATGGCGGCGAGTCTTATCTCCACCGCGGTTGGCCGGCCGAGCAGGAAGTGGTTCAGCAGAGGAATGAAGACCGGAGCAGACAGACCGACGTTTCCCACCGACTTGAGGGCGTACAAAAGCTGTCGGGTGACAAATATTCACCATTATTTGTGTAAAATAATCCAATCGGCACAACAAACCACCATGTCCAGACTCACTGGACCTACTTTATGGGACTGGGCAGACTCTCCATCCTCACAGCCCTCCTTCAGGGTCTCCTTAAGTCCTTCTATGAAGGTCTCAACTTGAGGAAGTTCAGCACAGGAACTTTGTGACCTTTGACACAACTGATGGACCAATGAAGATCCAGAGAGGAGCGCCTGAGGCTGCAGCTCCGGGACCTCCAGCAGGGCCTAACGGAGACACAGGAGTGTCGACTAGATGCTGTATGGTCGATAGAAACCGCTCTGACGACGTTCCTACATTGATGGAGTCGATGATCGCTGCTGATGGATGAGGGATGAGCGCCATGGAGGTGAGGTAACCGTGAGCCTGTTCCTGGTCCACCTCCTTCCTCCTCAGGAGGTCGGTCAGCAGGAGGACGCAGCTCTCAGATCCACAGGCGGGTAGAGCCTCCAGCAGCGGCTGCCTGTTCCCACATTAAAGTTAGCATTAAGGTCTGGTACAAGATAGCATTATGGAATGGAGTAACTGCAAAATATACTTAAAGTTATAGTAATCTCACATCTGTTAGCGTGAATTTAGCATAAAATAATTCTAATGGGGTAACACATGCATTCCTGCTGCGCCTCGTTTTATTTTTAAACACGAACTTCGTGATGAGATGTTTGACTCGTGTTCAGACTCTGATGAAGATGAGGAAGACTCTAATATCGGGGGGGAAATGCTGACCAGTCGTCGCGGCACTTGAAGGACGTTTCCTGCCAGAGCGTCTGGAGCTGATCTAGGGTCAGATCTCTCAGCCGGAAGGTCAGCTGGAGGAACTCCTGAGACACCTGGAGCACACAGAGTCCAAACACACAACACACACCACAGCTGCAGGGTGAGAACTAAATGCCTGCTGCACAACGTGAACACACCCACAGTGGTGATGCATTTAAAGTCCTGCAGCATTGAAGGCGTGAGTCAAGAGGAACAAGTGTTCCCCTCAGATAAGGCCCGTTACAGCCGGAGCCGGCTGGAACCGGTTCAGACCTACCAGCTGAGGGTCTGAGGCGAGGCCACACAACATCCTGACAGTTTGGGCGGCTTGTTGAGGCGTTGACTTGCTGTCTTTTCCGGGTCTTGCAGGCTCCTCATCCTCAAACTGCAAATCTGTCAGCAGAAAAACACCTGGAGGATCTAAAGGAGCGCAAACAAGAGCCAATCAGGCGTCAGCATCCAACAAGACCTTCACACACGGTACTTCTACTCCTGACCTTTGGCTGATGGAGTGCCTGGTTGGGCTCTGAGCAGCACCAGGGATGACACGGTTTGGGTCTTCACCGGCTCAGGAGTCCTGGACCATGTTGCCATGACAACAGACTCAGTGCAGTTGACCTCTTGGAGGACCGTAGAGCCATGTTTTTGAACACAGCGCAGCTCCGACTGCACCGGCTTGTGTCATAAAAACAGGAAACAAATCAACTCCTGAACTAAGGTACTGATACAGAACTTACCCAACAGGAGAACTATCTACATGTCCGGTGGACCACCAGGGGCACCACTGGCTTGTTACAAGTTCAGCTCAACATGCTGATGTTGTGTTTAATTCTTTTGACTTCTAGTAACTTTGTAAAATACCATTTCAAATCACCTTCATCAGCAATGGGATGAAAACCTGTGGGGTCATTTATACTTTAATTACATCCCACGTCAAAGCGGTGATGTATTGTACTCGTCAGCATTCGTCCGTTCGTTCTTATGTCCACCGAATATCTTCACAACCGTTGCAGGTAGAAAGATGAAACAGAAAGGGCATCACTCAGGAAGCAAAGGTGGTGAAAATGACATCATGACCTTGACCTTGAGAAAACTAGGTCAAGGTCAAATTTCAACTTTTGTACACTCAAGAACCGGATAACATAGAAAGACAAGGGAGAAGGCCAGTGTGAGTAAGACCATAGATCAAAG
This sequence comes from Antennarius striatus, assembly GCF_040054535.1. Taxonomy (NCBI): domain Eukaryota; kingdom Metazoa; phylum Chordata; class Actinopteri; order Lophiiformes; family Antennariidae; genus Antennarius; species Antennarius striatus. Next base: position 19,811,275 of record NC_090793.1, on the reverse strand, counting down.
CTAGTGCTCCGATCTACCTATGCACTAGCTTTGATTTTCAGGGTAGGTAAAAGCTATGCACTAGCTTTGACCATAGATCAAAGCTAGTGCATAGCTTTGATATATGCTCAAAGCTAGTGAATAGCTTTGATTTATGGTCAAAGCTAGTGCATAGCTTTGACCTTTCAGGGTAAGTCAAAGCTATGCATTAGCTTTGACCATAGATGAAAGCTTTGGTCAAAGCTTGTGCATAGCTTTGACCTACCCTTAAAGGTCAAAGCTATGCACCTGCCAGGTGCTACTTTAGGGCAGGAGGTTGCAGTCTGTGACTGCCTTGTTTCATTTACATTCAGCCATTTATTTAAGTATGCAGTCTAAAAACACTGAAATGCACCAATAAGAGAGAGTCGCAGAACGCAAACTACCCAAATATTCTCCTGATGTATCTGAACAAACTCCCAACATCCTTAGAAAAACCATATGGAAACATTTCCCTATAATGTAGTAAAGACGGAGGAGAGCGTCACTCACGGTGTCGTCACTTAGAGACACTGAACGGGGCCAGAAGTCTTCCAGCCTGGGTTGCTGGCAGCGCTTCAGGTCTCTGGTCTTCAGCAGGACGGGCCCCCGCCTCTCGTATTTGCTAATGCACGTCCCGTAGACGTCCGTCTGAGAGCATTAAATCACATGAGTTAATCCAGCTGTTAATGCATCAGGACGGCGTTAACAGCATGGATGAAGAGACAACTTCTGTCAACGGGAATCTTTCTGCACATTCATGAAGCTGAGCGAGGCTTCGGTGGATTTTAGGCCCCACCGACCCTCACCTCCTCCTCCAGTTCCCGCTCGGCGGTCATGCGGGACGTCTGGAGCATGCTCAGTAGAGCCCGTTTAATATTGAGGGCCCACACCTGCTCCCCTTCCTGGAGACAGAGGGCTGTGACCTTCCCCCCCCGGAGGGAGAACTTGAGGCGCGTTCTCTCCAGCGACTCCCTGGGAAACAAAAACACCAGATGAGCCCCCCCTAAGACCCCAGAACACAGGGAAACGGGACATCTGAACAGAGGATCACATTCACTGGGAAAACAGCATTCCAGAATGACTCGGACTGGGAATGTCGTGCAAATTCATGCAACATCTGAAATTTAATAGAATTTACTCTTCTTTTTTTCACCTCAAGCTCTTCAAACGCTGCACAGAGTGTTCCTTCTGGGGGGAGAGTCGCTTAATCTGTGGATTCCTAATCTGTAGGACAAACGTGGGGGAATTAACGGACTCCTATATGATACATAATCCCTCGCTAAATCTTTCATTGGAGCTGACCTGCATCATCAGGTGACACCTGGAAACCACCTCGATGTCCACCAGGCAATCCAACGCCAGGCCGTTCCTGCCGGCGTTGGATCCGTGAAGGCCGGTGGAGATCGTCACGCCGTACCGGTAAGTATACCGGACCCCCGTCTGATAGGACGGGTCAGAGGAAAGCCCTACAGACACAAATATGTGTTTGATTCAGATCCATCGGTATGAGAAAACGCTCATTGTGAAGGTCTTATCATATTCAAAGAAGTGGATTCTCACCTCTGCAACTTGAATCACAGAGATTTGGTTCCATCTGAATGCAATCATCGACTGTATGGATGATCAGATCAGAAATATCACACCGGAGCTCTCATTGGAAAACGAAAAAGAATGAATGACCAAAACAACCAAAGTGGTAAAAACTCACCAGGTAGCAGCAGGAGAAAGAATAAAACGCTCATACGGTTGGGCAGCAACCCGGACGCGTCCATCTCGACCCCACAGCGCTGCAGGTCCGGCCGCCTCCACGCCTCCAGTGAAAACCAGGCAGTGTTCGCCGCCGATGAATGACCACATGTGTGTCGGGGCCTCCTCAGTGACCCCCAGCGCTCACAGGGACCAATCAGGAAATACCTTCAGAGCTAAAGCTACAAACACCCCCAGCCAATCGCTTGGCACAACTTCAGGCCTCCCCCCCCTCCAAAAAAAAAAATCAGCTGGTCCAACACAACTATTAATTTTGATGAGATTCCCTTTATGAAGGGAAGCTAAAATAGTTCAAAGGTCATGAATCAAGTCATGTGACCTTTGTTGAATTGTTGTTAACCACAAATGAACTAACATGATTGTTACCCCACTGCACCTTGTTCAAAATTAAATATATGTAATAAATATATGTAATATGTTCTACTGCAATAACAATGCTGTTAGACTATAGAAAGTCATCTGATTCAGTCTGACATGTGCATAATTACTTTAAACGAAATAAAACTGAATTTAAGTGCCTTTAATGTATTAAAATAGAAGCCTTTATTGTGTTTCATGGGTTAATAATAATAATAATAATAATCCACCTTTAATAGTCCACACAATGGGGAAATTATGTTTTTTAAAAAAAAACAGTTGTAAAAGTGGAGACAAGAGACTGGGAACCAGTTTTGACGGCTCCGGGCCTTCAGACACCGGGACCGCGAACCGGACCGCCTGAACCCGCGGTAATCTCACCAGCAGACCGGCCCTCCTCCGTTCCTTCCCCCATCATTACACAAGCTGCTCGCCGCCTACTTTGCACGATGTAACCGCCGCCGCGGTCCACGCCCGTGGGGTGACGTCACGGTTACTGCGTGCTGCTGGTTGATGATGCGTTCAGGCGCATGTAAAAGTCAGATTTATCAGCTCTCATTGAAAAATGTCGTTATCTTGCTTAACCGACCGTTTTCAGGGTTATTTTAGTCACGTAGTAAGAGTAATTTCACCAATTAATGCTTAATATTCTGACAGCGACGAGAATTTGTGTTGATTTACATTATTTATTTACGACCATAAGTGTCGATACACATGATTTATTTGACAAGCAAAGGACAAACTGTGTTGTTATAGTATTTTATTTGCACGGATATACCATAATAATGATATTTTTTATTTACGTGACACAATATGATAAATATATCCATCAATAGGTTGATGGCAGTAATGGCAACAACGTATAAACGGCGCTACCCATTCGGGTAACCTGTTAACCGCCTGGAAGCCGTTCTGTCCGATGGCCAGTGAACGCCCCGTCGGTCCGGACCAGGGGGCGTAGGTTTGACCGGCTTCTCGGAGCTCAGACACAATGAGCCATCAGACAGGCGGGGGGACGCGTGTTGGTCCGGAGGCTTCGGCTCGGTTTTAAACTCGGTATCCGGTTGTTTTTTTTTTTAAATTCCGTTTGTTTGCTCCACCGAACCGCCTCCCCCGTGTTCAGGCGGTGTCTGGCGCTACCGGGCCTCGGCTGGAACGTTTCGGGTCGTCGAGTTTGAGGAAAACGAGGTCGGGCTCAGACCACCGTTAGCCCCTCCTGCCGGAGCCCGTTCGCCTGGGGTTGTTGGTTGTTTTACCCGGTTTTATTTTAAACCCCCGCCGTCGGTAACGATGTCCTTAACGGCTCCGTCTGATTACTTCGCCGCCGAGTGTCTGGTGTCCATATCCAGCGGCCCGGTGCTCCACAGACCCACCCCGGTGGCGCCCAGCCGCCAGCCGGCCGCGGAGGGCCCTCTCCCCGGGGAGCCCGACGGGTCGCGTGAGGACAGGGAGGTGCGGGACACGCTGCGGATGGAAGGGGCGAGCATGGCGGCCGTGGCGGGGATCCTGGCCGACCTGCACGGAAAGTTCCGGCCCATGTCGGCCTACTCGGAGAGCAGCAACTCATCGTGCGGGGGGGAGAGCGGCTACACCACGTTGTCCGACCCCACCACCCCGACCATGACCCCATCCGCCACCCCGGTCCCCGGACAGCATCTGAGGGGCGGCGGGGGGGCCCCGCGCTCCCCGGTGAAGCGACATCAGTGCACGTTCGTCGGATGCGACAGAGTTTACGGGAAATCGTCGCACCTGAAGGCGCACATCCGGACCCACACAGGTGAGAACCGGGGGGGGGGGGTTATCGGTGGGGGTATCGGGGTGGTAGTTGAATGGTGGCTCGGTAACTCCACCGAACAAAGAGGAAGAGAAAGAGAACTCCCCCTCAGGAACCCAACAAAGAACGGGGCTGGACGGTAGAACCGGTGACGACGCGATTTGCATATGAAATGAACGTAAGACGAAACTTTGACGCAGAGTTCGCTGCCGGTCCAGCTGATGGCGGTAGCTGGTGTCCGGTGTTCCGGCTGCGGCTCCGCGCATCACGTCCTCCGCTCACCCGACACGGCGGTTCTGCTTTCAACGAGGCGGCCGTGAACGCACCGCTTTTCTCCGCGTGTGCGTTTCGGTTCGTCGTCGTGTTTTTGGCTCGTGAGTGTGTTTTTGAAGGGGAGGGGCGGCGGCGGTGCGTTCAGGGTCACCGAACAAACCCGGACGGATTAAGAGCAGGAAACTGCCGAGAGGAACTCCTCTCCGTGGGAACGCCCACGAAGAGCAGCGCAACAACAACGTGGCCTGCCTTTGTGATCGTGAAAATGGCATCCGAGCCGCTCATCCCCGGTGTTCCTCCACAGATTAAGGCTAGGCGTAGCTTAGGGAGATTTATCTGGAGCCTGGTGCGTTCACGACCGCCCGTGGAATGACACCGTGTTTGATTATCACACGTTAAACCCACGCAGTAATTTTCCTATCAGGGATATTTGCATTTTAGGAGTAATAAACTAAAATTAAAATATAATTTTGCACCATTTGGATGTAAAGCAGATTAGCTTCAGCTAGCTGTGATGATGAGGCACTAAAATACAAACTGTTCCTGTAACAGATTATTTTTTTTAAATAATCTTTATGTCACTGGAAATTACATGATTGGGTTGAATCAAGAACAATTCTGGATTTTTATGATGCTTTTTTTAAAATCTTTTTTCGTGTTTGGATAAGTGTGCCGATCATTTCTGTGACCCTCCTCTTCCTCCAGGTGAGCGGCCCTTCCCCTGCACCTGGCCCGACTGCGACAAGAAGTTCGCCCGCTCGGACGAGCTCGCCCGCCACACCCGCACCCACACCGGGGAGAAGCGCTTCCTGTGCCCGCTGTGCGACAAGCGCTTCATGCGCAGCGACCACCTGATCAAACACGCCCGCCGCCACCCCGACTTCCAGCCCTCCATGTTGGGACGCAACAAGGGCGCGTCCTCCTCCCCCGGCCAGGCCATGACCCATTAGGGGTTTTTTTTTAGGGGGGTGGGGGTTGATAGGAGCACAGAAGGGTCAAGTTAGTTTCAGATTAACCAGCAACAATCAGATCTCCTCGTAGGATTTAGCGTCGCTGTGTCGTACTCAAAAGATGCACACACAAACTAGCCCACATGTAGCTGGATGATTTTTAGGGGGGGTCCTCATCTCTTTTCAACACAAACGTGTCATGTGACCACGACCCCCTGCTGGAAACAGTTTGGGTTGGGTTTAGATAATCCAGACTTGGATAATCCAGATTTAGATAATCCAGGCTTGTTTCCACTGCGCCTGAATGGAAGCGCATGCATGACCTTCACGCCGCAGCTAGCATCGCTAACATGTAGCGCCTGAATGGAAGCACATGCATGACCTCCACACTGGAGCTAGCATCGCTAACATGTAGCCATGCTTTGCTAACGGCTGTAATAACGCATTAAAGTGTAATCGGTGCATGGAATCCAGTTTGCGTCCCTTAGTGATGACATCACAGGATTAGATGGCGTGGATCCAGAAGTCCACGACGGTCCAGGCAAGTGGCTGCGTTTCAGTGTGAATTTGGCTTCTTTTCCTAACAGGAATGATTGATTAGATTATCTAAACCCAACCCTGAACCAATCACCTCATCAGCTCCAGATTAACCCCCTTCGGGGGGGGGTCCCATTGTTTCTGAGAGCTCCACTCGTCGTCTGTCCCGTTGATTTGAAGCTCTCCACCGCGTCTGATCGCGAGTTGCACCATTATTGTGACATGAGCTCACAAAGAGTCTTTTAGCTTTTGTTTTTAGCTAAAACATTCCTTCATTTTCATTTTTTTCCAGCCGTCACGGATGCGATCATTTGTTGATATTTTTTTTTCTTGTATATCCAATTTGATTATAGATCAGATATTAATTTTGCTAGATTATGGCTTAAATTTCCCCGTAGGAGAGCTGTGTGCATGCCATCCTTAAGTTTGGATCAGTTATCCATGAAATGCTGACACATAATACTCGGTGGTATTATGTCTAACACTGATGCAAATGTATATAAGCTTCAAGCTTTTAACATAGAAACCTTTTAATGCTTCTAGCAGCAGATTTAACGTGTGACGACTTGTAGTCCTTATTTTAGGGGTGACAGTAGAGGTTTAATGGGATGGCGTTGCCTGTGAGTGTTGGTGTGTATGTGTTTTTATTTTAATTTGCAGATTTAGGACGTGAATCTGCGACGGAAACAGAATATATTACATTTATAGCTCCACTCTCAGTTTTTCCTTTTTTATTTTTCTGCCTCCAAAGTGAAAGCAGTCGCCGTTTTCTTCAGGGGTGTGGAACACGATTCAGGATCGGACGCTTCAGAGTATAAGAATAGTTTTTATGAAGATATCCAAACTTCTTACTTTCAGGAAAGTTTAAAGATAGAAAAAAAAGGCTCTTAAATATTCTCAGATACCAAAAAAACCCAAAACAGAACGATCGGTCAAAAATACGACAAGTAAATTAGATGTTTAGGAACTATGTGAGTGTAGAACTTCGTCCGGGTCCAACTTCAGGACCACTGGGTTTTATTTTATTTTATTTTTTATTTGTTCCTCTCTTTCCACACTGTCTGTCCCACTCAGGACTCATTCCTTTCTAACTCAGAGAACAGCACGTCTTCAGGAAAATCAGAAAGCCTTAAACTATGTCAGAACTACTTTTGCGTCATGTTTACAGTCGGATCGTATCGGTAAACTCACGCCTGATGCGACGTGGCGCTCTTCCTCGGCGGTGTGTGTGTGTGTGTGAGATCCGGGTTCGAGCGCCCTGCAGTTTTCGTCTGGTTTCCCACCGGTTTGTCACACCGCCTTCTGTCCAAGTGCTTTAGAACACGTCCACCTCTTCCCCTCGGCGTCCGTCTCCGCTTCGTCCCCGCCGACGTCTTCCACGCTCGCCTCAAACCGTTCCGCTGTCGCAGCAAAACCTGCACGCATTTCTTTTCCTCCTCACATGTTGGATCTGTCGATCCGGTTACTGCTGGCAGTAACGTGGACAATAACGGACTTCATTGCGATGGAAACGCTCGCACGGCATGCTGGGTTTCACCTTCCGATGGATGCATTCCGTCTCGTCTCCAAGCTACGACTTCACCAGAACATACCTCACAGTTACTTCCTCTCATTCGTGTGTAAAATCCATCCAACACGTCTCTCAGATATTCCTGTAAAGCCACTGAGCCTTGGATTCCAGGACTGATGTTATTTTGTCTGATATGCAACGTCACTACTACCTGTGTAGCCGCAGAATCTCCCGTTTCCTGCAGCGGAACCCCCCCTGTCTAAAGCCCCGGTGGGGGGAGTACAGAGGGAAAGGGTCGTTCAGATGTAAAAAAAATATATAAAATAATTGTCACTTCACTGCAGGTTTAAACTGGAAGAGCTCAGTCTGTTTGTTCATATCACTGAATGTGGCTCTAATCTTACGATACCTTCTGTCAACACACTAATTCAGATATGCACATTGTACAGAGACTGTTTTTTAAATTGATGCCTAATTTTTACATTAATGTAATTTTTAAAAAAAACCTCTTATCAAAGCTTTAGTTAAGGGGGAACTGTGGAACTAAATTGCTCCAACAAGCTGTTTTGATATTTATATTCTCAGGTGTCATCCATTTTCAGCATTGGAGTGTCAATATTCAACACCTTAAGTACAAACTTCTTTCCTTTTCTTTTGTTATGCCGATTAATTTATTCCAAAATGTATAATTTGTGTGGTTTAATTATTCATTGCATAACTCAGTTTGTGGTATGGAACAGGTTTAATAGAAGTGGTTCCATTGTTTGCTTGACATGAAAATATCAGTACTTTTTCTTTTTTTTTTTTTTAAATAAAAGATCCTCAAGTTGATACTCGTTTCTGTTTATTCTGTTCGTCAAAAACCAGTTATGGAATCTTGTTAAGATGTGAAGGTGAGGACGTCCTGCTTTGGTGCAGTTCCCACTGCTCGTCTTGAGATGGCGCCAAAGAGCAGAAACTGAACAAAACCAAAAATAAGCAGAAATAGGACATAAATGAACTACACAACAAAATATTTACAAAATGCTGGGTGATCTTTTACTTTATTCAAATGTTTAAAAAAAATAAAATTGTAAACACTGATATTTGAATGTTTTATGAGCGTTAGACGTGGGCAAACCATCCAGAACAACGCTTCCTCTGGAACTAAATGACTTGAGTCTTTAATCAAAGCGTAATGATTCAAATTCAAAAAACTATTAGTCCCCAAGGGGCAATTCAAAGAACATAAAACTGTAAACATATACATAAATGATAATTAAATAACAAATATAAATACAATATAAATAATTCAAAACTTAGTTAATTTAAAAACCTACTTAGTTTAAACATAGTTAATTAAAAACCTAGTTACTGTAGTTCAAATGATGACATGCCAGCAACGAACAGTCCCCAGTTTAGCCGATCCGAGAGGTGACTCGGTGTTTCACCAAGTTTGGCTCGGCTGAAACAATCCGTGATGACGTTCGTTCCGCTCGCTGACGTCACCAGAAAACAAAGCAGGTGGATTTCCGGCTCCGGCGCAGGTTGGAGTTTGGTGAACCGGAGAAAGTGGTCCGGAAGCGTCTTGGTGGCCGGAAACCAGGAAATGCGTGGAAAAACACGGTGGAAGATTTAACTAGAACGTTAGTCACTGAGATTGGATTTGTTGTTAGTTCATCATTCGTGTTAGAGGGGGCCTGCTATTCTCCATGACCGCCAGAGGGTGGCAGCAGAGCACCACAGTATGGAGTTACGCTGAGCTGGCTGTGATTGACTAATGCAGGTTCCTACGCCTGTGCTACAGTGTGTGTGTGGTTGGGATGCATCTGTTTAGTGGATTGGTGCCAGATAACGGTCCCTTCACTGCCAGTTTTTACATACATGCAAAAGAAATCAGCATTTTTTTTCTACATCACAGTGTGATGGGAATTTTGAGTTAATATGGTTTAATATCCCTAACACAGATTATTAAGAATTTAAATAGTTAGTGTCATTCATTGTTCCATCTTTCCATATTTATGTAGCAGTATGGTTTTTCTCTTTTAAATTCTGTTCAATTTGACTTCTGCCCTACAACGAGACCAGACATCTGTGAGGGGGTGGTCACGTCATCGACTAGGCTCCTCCCACAAAGCCACCGATAACTTACTTAAAAAAAATAGATGTCATTTATAAAATGTCATTTCAATGAGTTTGAATTTCTAATAACGTACAATTCTTTGTATTTAATTTAATTAGTTACATAAAATATTAACTTTATTACTATTTCAGTCCGACGGGAGAAACTATCCAATCACGTGATACGCTTTTGCAGTCAGGCCAATCACTTTACGCGTTCAACCCTTGAAGCCCCGCCTCCTGCTTGAGGCTCAGCGTGACGTCAGAGCCCTCATGTTTCCGAGCGTTTCATAAAAGTTTATTTAAAAGTACGTTCTTCGTTCGTCGCAGGAGGACCAACGCACCGACGAGTAAGTCAACCTGCATAAAAACACGCATGGATCAGTCCGCGACAAAAAGTAGCGCGGGGTTTGCGCATTAATTTAACGTCAGTAAGTTGCGTCAGACCGTTAACTAGCAGTGTGTTTTCTCTAGTTAACTAAACGTGTGTTTTTTCCAGTTATCGGTTCAACTCTGAGTGACCGATCATGTTCCGGAGACTCGTTCCGACCCGGCCGGCGGCTCCTGCTCCGCTCGTGGCGGCGGTTCGAGGTCTGTCCTCGGGCTCCGTTGACGTCACAGCTCCGCTGAATTTCTGGGCCGGAAAGAGACGAACGGGAGGAGAGGAACGCAAGAAAGAAGGTGTTTATGAACCTGCAACAGGTAAAACACACACTCTGTGTGTCTTAATGTTGTTGACACAGTTTCCTGACTGGACTTTGGTCCACACACACACTGTGTGAGGATGGTTGTGTGTTCACGTCTGGCCTGTAGGGGGCAACAACAGGCTGGGATTGTTGTTATTACAGCTGTGTTGTTATAAGAGCTGTTATAACTCCTCCATTATGATGCTCATCGTCTGACTGAATTAACTTTAAATCACTCTGTCGTATCATAAATGATGACTCGGACAAACGGAAGCCGTGTCACCCTCAGGTTTGGTTATTTACCCGTCGTCACCACCACGTGTTCCCCTCCTCAGGGCGGGTCTTCTGCCACCTGGAGCCGTGTGGAGCCCCAGAGGTCAACCAGGCTGTGGAGGCTGCAAAGTCAGCCTTTGGCCACTGGAGCAAGATGTCTGGGATGGAGAGGTCAAAGGTCATGATCGAAGCTGCTCGTCTCATCGAGGTGTGAACCCGGAGAATGAAACTACACTTTGCTTTTTCTTTGAACAGAATATATTGTAGTTGGACATCCGCTCCAGTAGGTGGCAGCGGCGATTTCATGTCTACATTTAATATTGGGTGCAAAATGTTTCTGCTGTCTAGAATGTTTTAAGAGAAAACAAATTGAAGCTCTGAAGTGATGGATGCTGTTGTTGTGTGGTTTTATTATTATTTTATTTATTTGTTTATTTATTTATTATATTTAAACTGGTTTTCAGAGCAGGAGGGAAGACATCGCTGAACTGGAGGTGGTCAATAACGGGAAGTCCATCACAGAAGCCCGTCTGGATGTGGACTCGGCCAGACTGTGCATAGAGTTCTACGCGGGGGTGGCCAGCACTCTGGCAGGTGGGTGATGCTTATTTACCCCCCCATCGTCCAATCAGGAGGCAGGAAGTAAAGGGAACAAACTGATCAGGATGTCGTCCAACATAAAGATCCATGAAGGATTCCAGTAATAGGTCGAGGGAGGTCATTTAAAAATGATTATATTATGGTTTATTTTGGTTAAAAAAAATTTTTTTTTTTATTCCTGCGTTCTCTTTTTTAAGGCCAACACGTCCAGCTGTCGGGGGGGTCGTTCGCCTACACCCGCCGGGAGCCCCTGGGAGTCTGCGTCGGCATCGGCGCCTGGAATTATCCTTTTCAGATCGCCGCGTGGAAATCAGCTCCGGCTCTGGCCTGTGGTAACAAGATGCTTTGAGATTTGTTGAGTTATGAATTATTACCCACAATGCACCTGAATCATTCAAAAAAGAGGTTTTGGAGCATTAAACATTAAAACGTGGTTGGTTGTGTCTTTTTCAAACAGGCAACTCCATGGTCTTCAAGCCCTCTCCGGTTACCCCGGTGACTGCGGTCCTGCTGGCGGAGGTCTACGCCGAGGCTGGGGCTCCAGAGGGGCTGTTCAACGTGGTGCAGGGGGGGCAGGACACCGGCAGCCTCCTCTGTCAACACCCAGACGTGGCCAAGGTGTCGTTCACCGGCAGCGTGCCCACGGGCAAGAAGGTCGGGGGTCAGAGTGCGAGAGTCTCCTGCAGGGAATCTGCTGACGTCTGAGTCACAGATGTTTTCATTCCGTCTGAATTTGCCCCCCCCCCCCCCCCAGATTATGGAGATGGCGTCCCGGGGGGTGAAGCCCGTCACTCTGGAACTGGGGGGTAAATCCCCTCTGCTCATCTTTGAGGACAGCGATGTGGAGAACGCCGTGAGGGGAGCGCTCATGGCCAACTTCCTGTCTCAGGGTCAGGTGGGTGGCGCCCTGCGTTGGTATCTGACTCCAGCCAATCAGAGAAGTCTCGTCTGATTGGCTGGAGTCTCTCCTCAGGTCTGCAGCAACGGCACCAGGGTGTTCGTCCACAGGGACATCCTGCCCCGGTTTGTGGAGGAGGTGGTGAAGAGGACTCTGTCCATCCGGATAGGAGACCCTCTGCTGGAGACGACCCGGATGGGGGCGCTGGTCAGCCGGCCCCACCTGGAGAAGGTCCTGTCGTATGTCGATCAGGCAAAGAAAGAAGTAAGGCTGCGTCTAATACCTGGATTTGTTGGTGAAAACCGTCTCGTAGACGCTTTACAGCTGAACCTAAATTCTCCTCCAGGGGGCGACGGTTCTGTGTGGAGGGGAAGCGTTTGTCCCATCTGACCCCAAACTCAGAGGTGGATTCTACATGACCCCCTGCGTGCTGGGTAGGACGACGGTCTCGTTCTCATTTCCTTCCCTTTTTTCTGCGTTACGGATGATCTTTCTGGGTTTTAGGCTCTTTTTTCCACACGCGTGTTCTTCCCTGCAGGCGGCTGCACAGACGTGATGACCTGCGTGAAGGAGGAGATCTTCGGCCCCGTCATGTCGCTGCTGTCGTTCGAGTCGGAGGAGGAGGTGCTGCTCAGAGCCAACGACAGCAGCTTGGGTCTGGCCGCAGGCGTGTTCACCCGGTGAGCTCGTGTCGACACGACCGGATGCCACAGGAAACACGTCAGCTGTTAACGGGTGGGACATCACGGGTGTGAGGGGCGGAGCTAACCTGCGGTGTCGTTCTGCAGGGACGTGAGGCGAGCCCATCGTGTGGTGGAGCAGCTGAAGGCCGGTTCCTGTTTCATCAACAACTACAACATCACGCCTGTGGAGGTTCCGTTTGGAGGCTTCAAGATGTCAGGTAGTGTCTGCTTCACGACCCCCCCAGGCCATCAGAACTCAGATCAGAGTCGTGCAGGTCAGTTCAGCCAATCAGGAGCTCACCTGGGTCTTCTGGCGTTCCAGGCATCGGGCGGGAGAATGGTCAGGTGACCATCGAGTTCTACTCCCAGCTGAAGACGGTGTTTGTGGAGATGGGCGACGTGGACAGTTTGTTCTGAGGCAAACGGGGAGATGAAGACGGAACGTCGACCCGGAGAACCAAACAGAAGGTCTGGACCAGGGTCTTCATCACCTGAGAACAGACCCGATAACGGGAAGAGGCTCCGCAGGAAGTGAACGTTGACTCCATGTGGAATCATTTCACCTTTATTTCACCTTTAAGTCAAATGCGTCTCAATCAGAACTTTGATGATGACAAAGATAATTGTATAAAATCACTGAGAGCATTTTACTGATCCAAACGCCTCTAACAGTGTTTAACAGCGGAATATGAAGAACTAGCCATCATTTATTGATAATAATAATAATAATAATAATCAACAGACACACACTCCGCATACGAGTGTGGAGGTTCCGTCCGTACATTTGGAGTGATGTACAAATATAAACGTACGTTAATATTCATGGCTGCTCATATTTTACACAGAACGTTTGTCTTCCATCATCTCGCCATTGGTGGATTCCTCCAGAGAGAAAAGGAGCATCATGTGACCCGTTTACATTTTCAAGTTGATGAGAATCTCTAATATGTTCTGATTTATGTTTTTTCATCTAACCTGCAAACTCTAATGTAATAACATTTCTAAATTAAACATGCCTTTTCCAGTGTTTTTAAACTCTGCAGATTCTTTTTAAAAGAAAGTAGAGTGTGTGAACCCTTTGTTAAACTTTAGATCTTCATATGTGGATTCTGTAATCATATATTTACAGGAATCAATACATTTACAAGAAGATGCATCAATGAAGAAAAAAAAATCTTTGCTACATGAGAAAATCGTTGCTCATCGTCCTTCCAGACTCACCTTTACACACTTTATATCACATTCAAGAATAACTTCATTTAATGTTAACTTTCCTCTTTGGAGTATTATATTTAGCTCAGCAAAGGCTTTAATATTACACTTATGTTAAAGTAAACAAGCTCAATGACAGAACAGGCAGGTAGGAAAACAGTAATAACAAATTTAACCGGAAATCAAATTATTTTTCCCACAAAAATATTTATCTCCCAGCCTTATCTAACAGAAGCAGTTTGTCTTTACATTAACTCTGAGAAGCAGTGTAATAAACTAATAACAGTTTTATTATTTCTATATTATATATATTATTGCCAGCTTTCTTTTGCTCTTTTTCTTGTGTTACAGAAATACAAACTGACTGATCAACTCCACATCTCTCCTGCATCATCAAAGCCAAAGACTTAATTAAATATGAATTAAAAGTTTGTTACACTAGCTAAGGCCATACATACATAAATATATTATTTTTATCACAAGTAAATAGATAGTATTCAGTAATCTGCCTATTGACACAAGCACAAAGAGACTATTATTTACCCATGTTATCTATGGTGTTTGAAGTAAATGTTGCATGGAGACTGTGATAAACTTTATTCTTTATTACGATGAAAAAAAGTGTCAGTAACTGTAAAAAAAATGACAGAACAGGGAGAGGTGTTTGTGGCATCGTTCAAATAAAACTCTTGTATGGTCCTTTGTATATTACAGTAATCAGGAACTATATGGCGGAGCAAACTGACATTTATCTCAGACAGAACAGCAACACCTGACAAGATTACAGAAGTAGGTCTTAAGTTCACGAACAACTCCACAGACGACAGAACCGATTATAAAAACCATCTCGCTGCCAGAGGGCCGCGAGCCCGGCCCCCGCTGACTGAACCATTGTTCTCACAAACGTTTTATTTAACTGGATCTCCTACAGCAGGCAGCAGACTCTGGCCCTGGTCGTGTTACTGCTTGGAGAAATAATCTTTACTCTTCTCAACGTCGGGTTTGATGGTGTCGCTTCCTGGTTTCCATCCAGCTGGGCAGACTGAAAAGATAAAGCTAGAATGAGTCCGGCCCTGGTGGTAAAACTGAAGATTTGTGCTAAAGTCATGCTTATATACTCAGATTGTATATTATATAGTCTGAATATATGTTATATATCAATATATTTGGATTAGAGCAGGGAAATGAATCAGAAAAAAAACTGCAAAGTTCACAGGTGCCAAACATGCCAGATTTTTCGTCTCGCTTTACATCGGGTTGCTAAATGCATGTGGACTTTATCACTGATAAGAATGCCAACATTTACATTATATAACCTATTTATGACCTTCGCCCTACCTGTGCAAACATCTAATGGTTAGAGTGAAAGTTTAACCATCCGTAACTAACCGATAATCTGGAATAAGTGTTTGTGATCTACTCCTATCTAATATAGAATGACACACGGCATAAATACTTTATAGAAATATCTGACAGGCGTCTACGTGATGCTAAAGCTTCACCTTCTCCGTGTTTGTCGGTGAACTGAAAGGCTTGGACCAAACGCAGCGTCTCCTCCACGGACCGCCCCACCGGGAGGTCGTTGATGGTGATCTGTCTCAGGACGCCTTTGGGATCGATGATGAACAAACCCCTGGAATATAAAGAAAGAACAGATCAGGAGTCTGCAAGAGCTTCAGATGCAGTTAATGCAAGAACGTCCATAAAAAGTCAAGTCCACCTGAAGGCAATGCCCTCATCCTCCTTTAGGACGCCGTAATCTGTGGCGATGGTGCGTTTGATGTCAGATACCAAAGGGATCTTCATGCTCCCCAGACCGCCCTGCTTACGAGGCGTGTTGATCCTTTGGAATCGTGAAATAAAAATAAATAATCAGGCACAACGAACGGTAAATAAAGCTGCAACACGTCAAGACGAGTCATCACCAGGCGAAATGGGAGAAGTGTGAGTCGACAGAGGCGCCGATGACCTCGCAACCGATTTTCTTGAAGTCGTCTGCGGCGTCACTGAAAGCGATAATCTCAGTCGGACACACGAAGGTGAAGTCCAGCGGGTAGAAGAAGAAGACGACGTACTTCCCTGCAACAAAGGAAAGAGGAAACAGATGCAGCTGTTTGTCAGGTGGCAGGTGGATCCGTTAGAACCTTAAGTAGTGCAAATGTGGGACTCATCAAATCGTCGTCCTCCCAGAGGATGATGGGATGCAGGAGGAGGTCTACCTCTGTAGTCGGACAGCTTCAGGTCCTTGAACTGTCCGTCTGGCATCACCGCCGTCGCCGTGAACTCTGGTGCCAGATGTCCGATCTTTGCGTTCCCAGCAGCCATCTTTAGTCTGATCAGATTAAATAAGGAAGTGTTACACCAACGGCACGTTCTCCTTTCATACAGAATCAAAACACCACAACCACAAAAAAATCATGCCTTATTTAGAAGATTTCAGTTCAACAGTTATTGTGACTTAATAAAGCATTATGGAGTAGTAATTAATCATTCATATCATGAACTAACATCTTGATGAATGAAGTCATTGTAATGTCCGTAAAACATCCGAAAAACAAGACACATTTTTGAAGTAATGCAGCAATTTTCAAATAAATAACACAATCACGATGGCTTTAAAACATCTGCATTTGTCAAAACTGGTTTCTTTGAAATTGAAGTGTGAACGCAGTTCCATTCTGATTCATGTCCTCTTAGTGAGTGTGCTTTGTTACAAGAAGAAAAAAAACAATTCATATAGAACATGTTTAATGATGTTCAACACAGAATATAATCTGTTATTATAGTGTAAACCAGAATAAAATCTGATCTGATCTGGTTGTAATCCACATCTAAACCTAATCCGTCTACATTTCCGGGCGGTTCCACGTGACGATATTTCATACTTTTCAAGAATACCAGCTACGTTCATCCGTTTACGCTAAAACATGAATCCGGATTGCGTTTACACTCTGGAAACGGTTCCGACATCTGACCGGAAAACCTCGATGTTTTTTTTTTTTTTTTTTCATCTTGATTAGCTAAACATGAATCTAAAATTTTGGTAAAATATATGGAAATTTCGATTCTTTTAACGGACCTGCGTAGGAAAACGAGCTGGTTTTTCCATAATCTCGGGGGAGAAAAAGCACTTGTTGATCCGATTGAAAAAGTTAAATAAGTATAATAAAAGGAAAAAGAGAGACATATAAAGAGAAAAAACACAAAAAAAAGTGTAAAACATATAAATAATAAACGTAATTACATTCATTTTACGTCACATACCTCAGCTTTTGGCTCCGTGGACCAGCAGATAGAGAGAGCAGAGCGGATGCTAAAGGGCTCGGCTGCTCCTATGTATATATAGTGGGGCTCAGTTCTCGCGAGAACACGACAGAGGACGAGACTACAGCCCCTCATCCCTCGAGGCTCGAGCCCAGCTCTCCGCTACGCAGCGTGACTTTGCATTCCCCCCCCACCCCACCCCACCCCTTCCCCAGGAATTTATCATTTCACGTGAAATCACAAGAAAGGAGACAGAATGCGGAAGTGAAGGAAAAACGTCCGGAAGCAGTAAGACAAAAATGCGTTCATAATTAAAATTTTCGTTTCATAAGGTTTTATCAAACAACTCCAACGCATGGTTGTAAAAATAGATTAACATGACTAAAAGCACGTTTTTAAAAAAAAAAAATTTAAATTATATTTTCTAACACTTCCTTGCATCGACAGAGCTCAGACTCACAAACAAAAGCTCTTTTTTTGTGGGTTTTTTTTTTGCATTACAATGGAGTTTTATTGTTAGAGGCCTTTCATAGAAACACAAACCCTGTACTTAGAATAAAAGCTGCAATTCCTAATGACATCAATAAATATGTATAAAGCTTCAAAACCTTTGCATTCTGTGGTGATGAAGGTTTATAAACCCTGGATTTCCACTCTGTCCTGTGGTATTTGCAGTGGGGGTGGATGGACGGGGCAGTTCCTTGTTGCGACATTTTCTGTTAGTACCCTGGAGGTATTTTCTGTCTTATTTCCTCCTCACTACGTCTATATTTACTCAGTGACTTGCAGAGGAACTGCCCCACCGTTGGGGTATTGTCACGCACACGTTGGTTTCTACAATGGGACGCTAACATTGATGTCTCTGTTGTGGATCAAATGTTTAGTCGCTACACGATTAAAGTCCAGGCAACCACTTGTTGAGTTTATTTCTTTCTTGTTAATCTATTAATCTGTTTGTTTTTACGACTATCAGATAACTTCTGTTGGCAAACATGAGGTGTAGATATTAGTAGTGACAGGAACTTCCTCTCTGATAACCGACTGTGTGTTCAGGAAGCCACAATAATAAGATTTATTCATATTTATTTATCAACTGTATTGACTCTCGAGTCATGAGTCGGGACTTATTTTGAAGGACTGCACGTCTTTATATTTGTGATCATTTTTGTGATCATTTCTGCATCCCTAGTTTCTCTGATAATACTGTTTATCCTGAATCTACACAGCCCAGACAGATGGCAATTATTTCAGACTGTTATTTGCTCCGACAGGCCCACCCCCCCTTCTGTTTTGTCTATTTTCTCCCTGTCACTGAGTGATGCCGTTGCCATGGGCACCGCATCAAGGGTCAGATAAGAGGATGACACATAATAACCCCCTCTCAGAAGATCCTGGTGATCAAACGCGCTCCTGTGTTCATCTTCTGTCACAATATGCACATAATTTGTGGATCCGACGGGCGTTTGAAGGGCGTTTGAAGGGCGTTTGAAGGGCGTTCACTCTCAGAGTGATTAAGGCCTTCATTCACCATGTTTTCATCATGGGTACGTTAATCATCACCAGCAACGCTGCCACCGATCACAAAGGATGAGGAAACACAGGTTCCTGTATTTTTATCCTCTCATTGCCGTTTGAGGAATATTAGAATAATCTGGACAGAGTGCTCGACTGCTTTACATTAAATAGGGAAACACACGTCATCCTATGTGTATCACACACCTTTGTACCCAGAATCAGATGTGTAGATGTTAAAAGATGATTAATGTGTTTTCCAAAGGTGAGAAGTTGTTGATTTAAAATAAACTAACGTGTAAAAAAAAGAGACAGAAATGTACTTCTCTTATCTTTACTGGTGTATTTAAATAATTATTTGCTGCACACCTATCTTGGTATTAACAGCAATATATGGCAATTATAAATTATAGATAAGCCTTCAAATCTTATGATTAGATTCTCCTAAATCAATTTCCCTGAGAATTAATCCCCACTCAAACCGGTGGACTCGGATTGACCTCAGTGCGATAAAGCGTGTTGTGTTTGCAGATGACAATGGAAAATGATAGCGTGTGGTGTCCCTGATGATGTGGGGCCGTCTCAGCAGGGGGCTGATTGGTGCCAGGTCCAGACTCGTCCTGAAGAGGCACAAGTACAATGGAGTCAGCAGGAGGGGCTCCTGGGTGACCCCCCACCCCGTCCCTCACAGCAGAACATGACACATGAGAGAATCAAACACACACACAAATACAATGCAAACTGACAAACACACACGTTCCACTAGCACCTTTTTATTTCTTTGATATTCCAGAGTGAACTGTAGCATAAATAGTGATAATCCTGTGGAATCAATAATTGCATACACACGGTTCATAATAAACACAAATACATGACATATGTACATAATGTAAATTGTGTTTGTGTTTATATGTCTGTGTTAACAGTGCTGTGGAAATGCACCTGCGTCTTTCTTTGATGTGACTGCTTATATGCGTTGATCATAAACTGGAGACATGTGGGCGTAAAACGACGCTGACCGTCTGCACACAGGGCAGTTAATAAAACACATAAAGACGACGTTCTTCTTATCACCATTTTTAAAAAAACCCCAAACATTTTAGAGTAATTCATTATTTATGGATGTGTGTGTTTGCATGTACTATATGTATGTGTGTCTAGTACGCACACACACACATACACCTAATTGTGTTTATTGTTTTTAAGTCTGTGAAGCATTTTGTGTTGCATGTTCTTGTACTTGCTGTTCTTGTTACATGTTACATGTTTGCAACACAAGAACATGTTTCTCGTGTTGCATGTTCTTATACAGAATAAATAAATGTAAAATTATAAAGTTGTATATAAAGCTATTTATACAAAGTTCTAATTATAAAGTTGATCTGGTTTGATTTGATTAATCAAATATAATTTTACAACTCCAGTGACAGATGATTGGAGATCTGATTTTCAGCCAAGACATGTATCCTACTTACTCATTTAAAAAAATTTTTTTTTTAAATTTTAAATATTTTTTCACATTTATGTTTCATAACGTCACATTTAATTCTGAACTCTGTGACGTCACGTAAGTAGCGAAACGCGATCTCGGATAATCATCGCAGCGGGCGTCGCTCGCGCTAAATGTACACTGTCTCTTTAAGAAATCCCCCGTTCCCGTTTAGGAACCCGGAAATAGACCGGAAAGGGAGGTAATATTTGGCGCCAAATTGAAACAACGCAGCAGTCGCGCACAGCGGGGAAGGAAACCAGCCGGTTCCGTTCAGTCGGTGTGTCTCCGGTCAGGTACGTTTCCACAGACGTGACACACAGCTGGACGTGTGTATTGTTTACACTCATGTGTGTTTATTTATACTCGTGTTTGTTTATCGAGTCCTTCTCTGTCCAGGGGTCGCTAGCATGGAGGAAGCTAACAAGCTAATCGGCGCGGGCAGGAAGCACCTGGTGATGGGCCGGGTGGTGGAGGCGGTGTCCGCCCTGCAGGAGGCCTGCGGCCTGCTGTGAGTTCAGGGAGAGGGAGGCGGGCACATCCATCCATATCTGACACACACACACACACACACACACACACACACACACACACACACACACACACACACACACACACACACACACACACACACACACACACACACACACACACACACACACACACACACACACACACACACACACACACACACACACACACACACACACACACACACACACACACACACACACACACACAAATCCAACTGCACCTAATAGTGAGAAATCTTGATTCATCCACGTTTGTTTTTATTATGTGTTAATGGCAAAATTGAAGTTTTTGCACCAAATTTAAATGAAAAAAAAACCTGATAGTTGAACTGTCTGAATCCTAAAAGTGTTTGCAGTGCATTTTGGACACGGAGATATTTCACACCAACAAAGCAGTTGATTGACGTACCTCCTTTTTTTATATTTTATTAAGAGCTAAGAAATACGGCGACACTGCAGACGAGTGTGGCGAGGCTTTCTTCTGGTGTGGTAAAGCTCTGCTGGATTTGTCCCGGTAAGATCGCTGAAGTCTGAATTTTGTTTTCTGTATTATTTCTGACTGAAGCCAGAAGAGTTTGGGATCTTTTCTGTATCTAAAAACAAATTTTTTACCGCAGGATGGACAATTCTGTCCTGGGAAACGCTCTGGAAGGAGTACCAGAGGAAGAGGAGGAAGAAAAGCTCCAGGTGTCCAACGTTGAGAGCACAGAAAACATCGATGGTGAGTTTGAATTAAATTATTTTCTTTTTTAATGAGTTGAATTTTTAAGGGAAGTTGCTAAACTTCCTCCTTCCTTTTTCCGCAGAGACGGCCCGAGACGAGCTGCGACATCAGGTGTACGACGCCATGGCAGAGAAGAAAGACGAAGAGAAGAAACCTGAAGGCGCTGCCAAGGTGGAAGTGAAGAAGAGTGAAGAAGAGATGAAGGTCGGCGACGCAGAAAAAGACGGGGTTGGTGACGATCAGCAGGATGCGATAAAAGAAGAGGAGAAGGAGACGAGTGGGAAGGATGGGGAGACGGGAAGTGAAGAAAAGCCTGAAAATGAGACGGCTGAGGAAGAGGAGGAAGAGGAGGAAGCAGAAGCGGATCCTGACAGTCAGTTTTACATAATCAACAATCAATACGTGCGTGGATGAAATTCTAGTTTTTTACGCTTTTGTTTCCTTCACCTGTTAATGTTTCAGATGAGGAGGAGGAGGAGGAGGAGGAAGAGCTGGAGATGGAGGATGAAGGAGGAAACATTGCAGAGAAGGTAGCTGAAGCGTGGGCTCCGGGTCGCGGCTGAACGAACGGTGATCGTTGGAAGGATGGGATCTAAACTCTGTGTTCTTCAGGACAGTGATGAAGAGGAGGAGGTGGGGAACCTGCAGCTGGCCTGGGAGATGCTGGAAGTGGCCAAAGTCATCTACAAAAGGTGAGCGGAACCTCGTGAGCGTCTTCATCGTCCATGTGTGATTTTTTTAAAACACATTTTTGCTTGGTTTTTGTTCAGGAAGGAGACGAAGGAGGAGCAGCTCATGGCCGCACAGGCTCACCTGAAGCTGGGGGAAGTTTCTGCTGAGTCAGGTACAAACAAGTTAGATCGACTGGCTGGAAGCTGGAGATGAGTTCATGCATGTCACCAAATGATGTAGAACTCTTTGGAAGACGTTTTTCTTCATTTCTAATGTTTTTTTCCTCTTCCAGGTAATTACACGCAGGCGCTGGAGGATTTCCAGGAGTGTCTGAAGCTGCAGCTGAAGCACCTGGAAGCAGACAGCCGCCTGCTGGCCGAGACCCACTACCAGCTGGGTCTCACCTACAGCCTGGACCTGCAGCACCGCCGGGCCGTGGACGAGCTGAGGAGCTCCGTCTCCGTCATCAGAAGCAGGCTGGGTGAGCGCGTCTCGCCCTGAAGATCGGAAACCCGCGCACCGCCGCCGTTTCTAAACGTTTTTACTCGTCGTGTCGTGCAGACAAGCTGCGGGCGCTGCTGGACGGGGCCGAGGGCCCGGAGGCGCTGCCCGAGGAGAGGAAGGAGTTGGAGGAGCTGGAGGCTCTGCTGCCGGAGATCCAGGAGAAGGTGGAGGACGCGTCCGAGTGTTTGAAGACGGCTGCAGAGAACAAACCGGTGAGGAAAGAGGAGAAACGTCGATTCCAAGGTTTAAAAAAAGAAACGTTTGTGTTCAAACCAGAAACACGATGAAGTTCATGTTTTGTGTGTCAGGACGGAGGATCCGCTGCAGAGAAGAGCGACTCCAGCTCCAAGGTGAGGAACGAATCGGGTCGAGATGACCTGCAGGAACCATTAGGTAGACGCTGATCTCTGGTGGTTCTCTGTCCAGGTCAGCGGCGCCGGCTCCACCATCGGCCACGCCTCCGTTTCTGACATCTCCCACCTGGTCAGGAAGAAGGTGAGTGGGACACGACTCAGGTTCTGTAAACAGGAAGTTCTGATGAGGGATTCCCTTCAAGACGACGACCGGTTAGCTGGAACGGTTCTGCAAAGAGAGAAGCCCGATGAATTCTGGACCGGCTGTTCACACAGCTGATTGTGAAACCGGTTCAAACCACAACTTGTCCCGACTGGATGTGAATCGGGTTCTGGATGACGTTCATGTGTGTGTTTCAGAGGAAACCGGAGGAGAGTCCGGTGAAGGAAAGTCCGAAGAAGAAGGTGAAGCAGGATGCCGGTCAGTCCAACGGCGTTCACACCAACGGACACGCCCCCTGATGCCAACGGACACGCCCACCAACGCATTCAGGTGATCCACATGTGATTACCAGTTAATCTGTTTAACAGGAAGTTAACACAGTTCTGGCCCCGCCCCCAAAGACATTCACCTTTGTGCCACTTTAACGTCTCTACGTTTGCTGTTTAAATGTTAATGACCTCAATAAAACGTTTGATAACGCGTTCAGCGCTGAGGCCCTGAACGCACCACAGGCTTCTGACGTGACCCTCGTCTTCATTTCTCACCTCGGGGCCGAAACGCTCGCTGCGATTTCCCACGATGCCGTTCGCCGTCAAACACCACAGGAGCCAGATTCATATTGAAACATATCAGCTTGTCAGGAACCAATTTTTCTTTATTAATATCATTAATGTATCATCAGCATCATCAATGAAATGAGTTAGTCTGTTTAAAGCAGAATCAAGTGTGCATTCATTGCCCTTTTCTCGATGAACACTTCAGTTCGACAAAGCGAGGAAGAAAAAAGGAAGAGGGAGGAGGGGGGGGATCAAAGGGGGGGTTTGGGTGTGAGGGTGTAAGGGGGGGGCTGCAGTGAAGGAGGAAACGCAGGGAAAACGACGTCTGGCGGAGCAGGAATCTCCTCCTTCACTGGGATATGATTGGTTTTTCCCTTGTGCAAGAATGACAACAACAAAAAAAAAAATCGTAATGGTGCTCTAAAAACAAGATGGGGGGGCTGGGCGGCGGGGGGGTTGCTTTGCTGGGATGTGTTGTTGGCTGTGGTGCTGGGTGGTGGTTTGTTCCGTAAAGCCACGTTAGGATTTGAAGCAGTCCTCGTCGTCGGAGGTCTGGCTGCTGCTACTGGTTTCCGACTCGGAGCCCTCCTCCACGTCGGCCTCCGCCACACTCCTCCAGGGGGTGCAGTGGAGGGTGACCCCCCGCGTGACCCCCCTGGGGAGGGCGCCGTTCCTTTGCAAGCCGTTCCTCTTCAGCTGGGGGAGAGGAGAGGAAGACAGTGAGACGGGAAACGCTAAAAACGCCACAGAACAAACTCCATCGGTTTCATCTCAGGAAACCAGTCCGGGTCGCCAAAATAAGAGCATGTGCTCGTCGTTTTCGGATGTTACCATGGTGACGGATGGATCCAGATCAAAGGAGTGGAATAACGCTCACCTGTTCCGTTTTGGTCTGGAACTCTCGTAGCTCGTCCTCCGTCAGAGGCAGGAAGTTGTCGTCGTTCTCCGGGTGCTCCTGCCAGCCCATGGCCTTCAGCAACCTGGAGGGGGGGTGGCGGCGCTGGAGTTAGTCCTGTGTGTGTGTGTGTGTGTGTGTGTGTGTGTGTGTGTGTGTGTGTGAGTGACGCGGCGTCCTACCGGTGCTCTGCCTCCAGGGAGCTGGACAGGTGCTCGGTGTCCGAGTCGCTGAGGGAGTAGGACAGGCCGTTCTCGTGGAGGACCTCCTCGCTGTAGGCCTTGGGCTCGGGGGTGCTGCTCTCCCCCTGAGGAGACACACGGGTGAGGGGGCGTGGCTCAACAGGACTGTGGAACCCGGTGTTGATTGGTTCTGACCCCCCCTACCTCTCCTGACGTTCCCGGGCTGCTGCTGGTCGTCAGCTCCCCGGTGCCCTCGTCCTTCAGGGCTCGCAGGAACTCGCTCTTCCGGTCCGGACCGCGGCGCATCAGCTTCAGCCTCGACGGGGCGATGTCGATGGGGGGAGTCGTGCTGGATGGGTGCTGGAGGGAGGGGGGGGGGGTGACAAAGCAAACCACTGAAACGCTGATTCACTACTGGGAGCCGGTGGCGATGGAACGCCTCTAGCAGATGTGTTCGGTCGCCTCACGCCGACCACGGCAACACGTAATTACTGTGTTGAGCTTAAACCTGTGATTTGTGTGTGTGAGTGTGTGCTAGGGAGGCGTCATGTAATGACTCATGAGTCAAAGAACTGCTGATTCAGCTCGGAGGCGGTTCCTCCTACTGATGTGGATCTGGATCAGTTTTTCCGTTTTCTTCATTGTGGCGTTTTAAAAATGTTTTAGCAGCGTTCTCGTGTGCGTCTGACAGACACACGACCGTCCGACAGCGTGCGTCTCTGGGACTCAAGCTTTAAACGCACTAACATTCAACAAAAATATTCACCATTTTTCCATTTATCCCCTTAAATTTCGAACCCGGAAATCTCCATTACGTTTGGATGTCGCACCTTGTTAAAATCAACCAAACGGCAACACGACGTGTGTTCGTTTCACACGCTGCGGGAGGAGTCAGTTGCACCCTCCAGAGCAACAAGAAGAGTCCTGTTGGGTTTGTGTTAAAGCGCTGTACAACTGAAGGTTGATTAATTATCACCATGCCCCCGAAACAGATGCAAAAGGTGGAGAAAAACCAAGGGACAATGAGTGTTTTCTTGAATAAAAACAATCAACAGTTAATGAAGAAACAGAGACAGATATTACTACAGATATTACTACAGATATTACTACAGATATTACTAAATGTGTGTTCTGTCAGCTTGGTTCAGTGTCCACAGGAGAAAATATGAATTAAAGGAAAAGAAAACTAACTATTAAATCTTTATTTTTAAAACCTTTTTTTAAATGACTGCCAGGCTTTAACATTTTGATAAAACTAATAATTTTACTTTTTTCTTTTTACTTAAACAGTTATGATGTTATTAATAAAAACAAATTAAGTTTGTTTGGCTTTAAATTGTATTATTAGTAAAACTCCATCCTTGCGTACTCTTCTACCGTATATTCTGTTCTTACTTTTGGGATGCACAAACTTTTCTTGCAGCGCATCCCGGGGATGCACTACTTTCTGGAGGTGACGTGAACTGTTGTTTAGCCCTTTCAAAATAAAATACCCACGACACTAATGTGGGCTCAGATCTGGCCGGTGAGAACGGGACGGGGCCTCACCTCTTTCGGGGTGTTGTGCTGTGGTGCGCTGACTGGGGGGCTGGGTTTGGCTGCAGACACAGGGCTGGTGAAGACGGAATCTCGACCCGGCATGTGGAGCCCGGTCTTGGTGACGTCTCTCCCTCCGGACTTCCACTGAGCGCTCTGAAGGAGGAAGAACCGAGTCACGTGACCATCCCTCCATCGGTCTTCTCTGTCATACGACGGTGCCGCGGAGGCTCTTACTTTGCTGGGGGCCACGGCGGGCTTTGGGACCAGGTTCTTGTAGACGCTGGAGCCCACGATGGGCACCTTGCTGCCGTTGGTGGGCAGAGCGCCGGCGGTGGCGAAGCCCGCCGAGAAGGCGGTGCTGGGGTCCTCCTTGGAAACCTTCTTGATCACCAGCATCTTGGACACCATCTGTTTGCCGCTGGGGGGGTTTTCTGCAGCATCGTCACATCAATAAAGGTTACAGAAACAGAAACGAGAAGCTAACGCTAGAAGCTAAAAAGTGGGACTCTTACCCCACACTCCGGCATGGGGGGCCACCGGTCGCATCTGAGTCCCAGGCTTTCCAGTTGTTTCAGGGTTGAGGGACGGCTTTGAAAGACAAACATGGGACAAATGATTTAACCGTTTCTCACATTCACCCCCCCCCTTGACGTCTCACACTCACAAAGTCCTCCTCCACGAACTTCAGCTTGTCGTCCTTGCGTTCCTCGGTGGGGAACTTGTCCGGGTACGAGGCGCCCTTGCGGGGGTGGAAGTTGCCGTTGCGCTGCCGGTGCCCCACCTGCCTGTCCCTGTCGCCCCCTACGCGTTTGGGGTGGCGTCCCTGGTGGTGGTGGCCGTCCTGGGGCCCCCCCCGTGGAGCTCCATGCCAGCTGGGTGTGTCCTTCCAACACGAGCCCCCCGCCAGCCCGCCGTGCCCTCCTTTGGCCACCCCCGAGTCCACCGAGTCATGCCTTAGCAGCAGAGAGGGCTGCTGCCATCCGTCACCTAACGGGGGGGGGGGACAAACAGTGGGTGAAAGACATGTGAAAAAGGTTTTAAAATAGGCCATTCGTTGAAGATGAGTTCTATTCTGTGACGGGGGTCGAGGGAGGCGACCGCTCCGAGCCGTTACCTGCTGGGGGGCGTAGGGAGCCGTTGTTGAAGAAACCATCAGAAGAGTTGTGGCGGCGGCGGCTCACAGCGGTTCGACCGTCTCTGTGCAGGTGGGGCTCGCCTTGTTTCTCAAGGTTGGCAGCAGGGGACTGGAGGACGACAGGAAGAACAGTTTTTACCCCCGCCGGGAGAAACAGACGATCCCCTCCACGCTCTT
The DNA here is from genome assembly GCF_040054535.1 of Antennarius striatus. Taxonomy (NCBI): domain Eukaryota; kingdom Metazoa; phylum Chordata; class Actinopteri; order Lophiiformes; family Antennariidae; genus Antennarius; species Antennarius striatus. Next base: position 19,783,956 of record NC_090793.1, on the reverse strand, counting down.
GTCTCTCTGAGAACTAAAATAACTCAAAGCGAAGCCGTCGAGCTGTACACTTCTACTCTTGGGGAAATAATAGACGTCATAAGAACCAAGAATTTATTTTAGAACGATAACAAAAGACGTTCTGGTGCGTTTGAAGCCAGCGGGATCATAAAAGTGCAGTGTGCATAAGCCTTCATAGGCCAAAGATCAAGTAAGGAGATCCTCAGCTCATTCCTGTGAGCTTCAACAAGGAATTTTTATAACTTCCAACAGATGATACAAAATATTCCGAGGCAGTAGAATAATCTGTAATCCTGACAACAAATAGAGGATTAAAAAATATCGTGACAAAGAAGGAAAGTGACTGAGCCCTATTTCACTTTCACTTCGCTGCATGCCTGTCGGGTTTCACTGAGGTTTATTCATCAGAAACACGTCGAGCATCTCTGACAAGCCCCCCGCCCCCCATGACCTGAACCTGAAGAGACCATATCTCCAACAGCTCCATTATACACTGAACAAAAACACAGATAACCCCAATGACGCCACAGAAATCAATTCTACACCAATTTCCTGAGGTTAAAACAACTTTTGTGTTGGACTGCTGCGTCTCCTTCAAGTCAATCTGAGCCTTGTGGGCAGAAATAAAGCTGATGACATTACTGAGCGATGTCAGACGGTCTGGGACAACTTAAACACGGGTCACCATGTTGGGACGGTCAACACTTTAATCAGGTCATCGTATTTATAGAACAACCTTATTACAGATAAACAATAAAGCATCTACAGCCGTAGATTGCGTTCTCTCCAGGAGAACAGAATCACTGTTAAATTCCTGCTCCTGTTACAAAACTGATAATGAGGAAAAATCCTCCGCAAAGATAATTAAAAAACTGGACCAATGGAGGAAGTGCTGCAATTAACGTTACGTTCAAAACCCCGACAGAGTGGGCAGGAAGGTAGGATAAAAATAAAACTCTCACTCCGCAAGAACACTGAGAAATCAAACAGAACTGTGTCAGTCTCCTCTCCTCTTAAACCAACCAATCAGACGATCCCTCAGAGAATGAAAGAAGAGAACACAGTTTTACACGCGTGTACACACGTCTATCACTCTACTGCGCCCAACATTTCATCAGCAACAGTCATTATTTCAGAAAAATAAGTAATAGTCTAGGCTATCAAAAAGTCTGAACACATATTATTATGTGAACTGTTTAGATATCTATGGTGGTGCAGAGCGTCAGTCAGAATGTGAATCCACTGAATATCAAGACTCAGGAATACAGACATACATTCATACCTGACAGTCATAAGCTTAAGATGTGTACATCTCCACACACACACACAGACACACACACACACCTTGGCAGGCTGGGGCGTGGAGAAGTTAAGCCAGGCAGGGACAAAGTCATGCTGCGCCATTTAGGTCCAGTGTTTCCGGTCAGTGGATCGAGGCATCAAACCTCATGGCCAGGATCTGGCAGGAGAAACACACAACGGGAACATTTTTAAAAAGAAAACACTCCACAATTTAAACTCACACTCATCTTCAGCGCCATAAATCCTCTTTTATCCAGTTCTGATTCACGGCTTTTTTTGTCTAGCGTTACTGATTTCATATTTCAATGCATAACGTTCTCCGTTAAGCGGAGCCAGGAAGAGTCCTATTCTTAGCAGAAACAACAAAGCTCAAGTCGCTGCAGCTCCATCTGTAAAGCCGACAGTCTGGACAGAACGCATGACACGAGTAATGCAACGCGTGCACGTGACACACCTGTATAGGTCTACATGCTTCATGTTGCTAAACCTGCTAGCGTGACTTCAAACGCTATCAGGTACACAGGTGAGAATGAACACCTTCACATGATTTGTGAAGCAATCAATTAAACAGTTTCCATCCAAACGGGAGTGGACCGGGTGAGACTTTATAATTACCCCAGAGTCTGTGGCTCTGAAGTCCTCTGCCTCCTGTCTTGGTCCGGCTGGGCTTGGTTCCTCAAGCCTGTTTGCACTGATCACAGAACGTGTGCAGCGACAGATGGGGAGCGGCACACCGACAACCCCCCCGTTCCACCTCTGCCAGGACAGCACAGCCCCTTTCCCCAGAGGCAGCTCGTCCAGGATGAAACCCTGAGAGATGGGTCGGAAGGTCGCAGGAATGATCTGGAATGGCGATCCAGAGAATTGGCCAACAGGAAGTGGCGTTTTAAGAAGCAGCGCGGGGGTCTAGGAGGGGGAACACTTCCCTTCTGGTTCCAGATTCTGGTGTTGATCACTTCTTTGATGAAATCCAACTGTTTCCGGAACAGGTTTTTTCTTTTATGGAGGCAGGCTGGATTCTTTGCTCTTTAGTGACAGGAGTAAGACTCAAAACTTGATTGGACTTTAAGCTGATTGGCAACGACGAATGATTTGACAGATGATTTGTCCTGATGTGAAGGAAGCACAGAGGTGTCTTATTGTTAAGGAAGGAATCCGTGAATGTCTTCTGCCCGAGGTTATGGACAGCGGTTTGTGTAGCAGTTCCACTTTGACAGCAGATGGAGGGGAGAGAGAGAGACAGGTGTTGTCCTGCCACACCGCGTGCCAGTACGTTTTTGTGTCGATTCACCTTTTACCGGAACATTTTAAGATCTACTGAAAAGCATGTAGAAAAAAAAAACTAGTACTGAAAACAGTCTGGGAATAGAGGAAACTTAAAACCGCTGCTCACCTCATTAAATTATCGAAAAAAGACTGATGTTTAGGAAACAATGATCAAAGATTCAGAGTCACATGACAATGAAGGAAGCAAAATCCTATGTTACATTGCTGACATTTTCAGTTTTGGTTAAAGAAATAGAGATGGTGCTGAATTATGCATTATAATACAGTTACTATCTTCATCTGTTGGGTTATCACATTTGCAAGATTCCCATTTAATTGTATTGTGGTCTGTGGTTGAATCAGATATAAGATAGAGCTCTGATTTCATAGATTTGGAAGGTCAAAACCTAAAAATAAAAAAAATCCTCCACAAGTAAAACGGTCTTGGTGTCATAAGATGGTCAAAAGTCCTTTCATGGCAAATAACAAGCCCAAAAAGAAATCCTCGTGAAAGCTTCTGCAATTTTCTCTCTGGAGAAAAAAAAAGTTTGAAAAATAGAATAGCTCCAAAATTAGCCAAAAGTGTGTTTGCTTTTCTTCTTGATTAAGTTTTAGTGCCGTTTTCTGTCACTGAGACTTCACAGATATCTGCACAGGAACGGACCAGACCTAGAAGAAAGAAACACAGAAAGCATCATCTTATTGCTCTTTCTTTCTCACATTCACACACATACATTCATGTTAAGCTTAGTTGCAATCATATTATATATCTGTCTCATCTAGTAAAATTAATATAACCTAAAACCCTAAATTTAAGAAAGTTAAGACCGTTCAATTTTTGTTGAAACTCTTTTCTTGTATGTTTGAGGTGCTGCTGCATTTTACTGAGAAGAAACATTCTTGATAAAACATAAATGACCAAAACATTTCGTGAAATACTTTTGTAATAATAATAATCAATCCTTTAATGATCCCCATAGGGAAATTACTTTTTTATGGTATAAAACGATTCAGAATGATGCAATAAAAAGCCACAACACCACTAATAACAAATTACTAAATGCTGAATCAACACTTCCACACCTTGGTAACTGTCTGTAAAATTTGGGTCTGGTTTTGTCAATAAAATATGTACACAAAAGGTCAGAATAACTTTGGATGTGTGTGTAATGTTGGGCGCAGCTGAAGCTTACAGTCTCGCCAGATTCATAAACTTTGATCAAAAATGTCCCACAATGCATTGCCACTAGTAGTAAAACCACACAGTGGATGCACAAGCAGCCACTGGTGAACATCTTCCCCCTGAAGGACTGTATTACATAAGTTCTCACCATCAATGAGTTTGTCACAGACAGGGGCAACAAAATCCAGCATGGACAATTATTTCACGGGGATAAATGACAGAAAAAGCGAATTAAAAAAAAGAAAGCACACACACACACACACACACACACACACTCAATCAAATACACTACACACTGTTGGAAACACACGTTACTACAGCAGATCGATTCCACACATGCACGTTTTATGATGCTAGCTAGCCGATTGTTATTGATCACAGTGCATCGATATTAAATTATATACGCAGCGGCTATGGTGTTAGATAACTACTTCATATTACTTAGAAACGTTAGGAGATTGTTAGTGAATGCTAACTACTTCCACTTAAGTAAGGTTAATGCTAGTGGAGCAATTGTTAGCTAGCAGCTTGCGCTACTCAGCCCGTCACCAGAGCTAACGAAAACTAGCAACTAGTTCAAATTAATTGGTATGTTTGGGGGGGTTAGCAGCGCAAAAGCGCATTTATTGTGTTCACGGTGGTTATAACAGTTTATTTGAGCAGCTGTCGCGAACATACAATAGAGGTAAACAGACATGGCTTCGTTGAAACACAGTTTCAAAATGGCTACCTTAGCAGCGGCAGCACACATTCAAATTGCTAAATGCTAGCGAGTTAACTTGCACTGTTTCATGGCGATAACGTTGCCGTGTAAGCTCTTACCTTATCCCGCACAAGTCAGCCATCCGTAAAGAATTATTCATTTATATCCCATGCGAACATTAACGCTGTAATACTTTTCCGCAACTATACACTTCTTTAATCACACGGCTGTTGGTGTTTGTTTGGGTTTTCGGAGCGCTTACCACTGGCGCTGGCACTGGGGGATTCGAACAACCTCAGTAATGCGACGTTCAAGAGCCGTCAGGATTATGCAGCCAAACGAGGTTCCACTGTGTTTTCACGGCTATTCAATCCAACAGTTACTCATTTACATACACATTTTTTATCGATTAGAACTACGCGTTTACGCCTAAAATTATTTTATTTGGAGTTTTAAAGCGTTAACTACACATACCTTGTTGAGTAAGACGTTTATTAACATTAACCGGTGTTGAATGCGACTTAATACCTCCTCCGTCAGTGACAGGAAAACTAGTCGATAACGGCACCAATCTCATTCAGCGTTGAAAGATCAGGAGACAGGCATTTAATCGAGCACCGATAACATAGCAGTTAAACGACCTCACAGCAGCTGGTAAAACGATATATTTCGACTGTTCCTATTACCTCCAGTGCCATTTACAGACCATTGAATGACATCAAATCAAGAACAACATTTAGGTAATTGCAACATCTATGGTTTAAATCATATTGTAATTGTATACTTGCGTCAGATTGAGAAAGACTGGCGTGTAACGATAAGCGTGAATGCTAGCCGTTAGCGGTGGTTGCCTTTATCTCAGTAGATAAAGGTCCAGAGTGCGTCACCTGTGAGCAGTTTTATCACTAACGATTGGCTCATCTGTTTACACCCCGCTTCAAGGCGCTGATGTCGTCGTCAGTGTTCGTTCGTTCGTTCGTCCACCAATTATCTTTGTAACCGTCGCAGATAGAAAGATGAAACAAAAAGCTCATCACTCTGGCAGCAAAGGGGATGAGAATGAGATGATGACCTTGACCTCGAAAAAACTAGGTCAAGGTCAAATTCCAACATTTGTTGAACGGATAAGACAGAAAGACGAGGGAGAAGGCCAGTGTGAGTAACACCTTAGATCAAAGCAAGTGCTTTGATCAATGACAGTAAGAGCACTAGCTTTGATCTACCTATGCACTAGCTTTGATCTATGGTAAAGAGCTAGTGCATGGCTTTGACCATAGATCAAAGCTAGTGCTTAGGTATGCACTAGCATACCTATGCATAGGTATTCTACCCATGCATACCTATGCATAGGTAGGTATACATAGATAGAATTTGATCTATGGTCAAAGCTAGTGCATAGCTTTGACCTAATAGATACACTATATATTTTATTAATCCCAGAGGAAATTACACAATATATAATATATAATATGCCAACAATATAGTGCGCATGTGTGAGCAGGCTGCAGCGTTCCTCTGCTCTGAGAGAGTTTTTTGTGTTTCATAAAAGTCCAGAGTTTGTCTGCTATGAGGAGTGCTTTATTATTAACGATTGGCTAATTTTTTTCAGATTGAAAATGATTAGATTTTCATCCGTGAGGCACCTGGTTTCCGGGGTGAGTCTATAAACACTGATCAATACCACTTGCTTTCTAATTAAGACTGTTTTGTTGTGTCCCAGCATTACAAAACCACACTTATTGATTAAACCGTTCTAATTTTAATGTTCTCAGGTTCCAAAATGGAGATGTGTTCAGCAAACAGGAGCACGAGGCTACTTCAGCAGCTTCCAGCTGCGGTTTGACGCTCACGCCTCCTCAGCGCTGAAGCAATCCAGACCCACGTCCACCCACAGATGGACCATCAGTCCTGCCTCACGCCTCTGCCACGGGGACTCACAAGGAACCACGGACAGAGCCGCCAGCAAAGGGAAGTTCAGTTTGGGGGCGCTCACCCAGGCCCCCAAACCTGCAATAATCCTTGGACTCTCAGGACTCATCCCATTCCTGTCAGCCCCCACCTTCATGGCTGCGACACAATCCTTCTACCCTGAAGTGGTTTTTGCTCAAATGGTTTACGGCGCGTCTATCGTCTCCTTCCTCGGGGGAGCTTGGTGGGGGTTTGCCCTCCCCGCTGGTAGCCCGGCTCAGCCCGACTGGATGAACTTGGGTAACAGTGTGGTGCCGTCCCTCCTGGCCTGGATGGCTCTGCTCTGCAGGGACAACGTGGTGGAGGGCGCCCTGCTGGTTATTATGGGACTGGGTCTCACTCTGCACTACGACCTGACGTTACTGCCAGGTTACCCCCCCTGGTTCAAAGCCATGAGAACTATCCTCACTCTGGTTGCCACCTTCTCGCTGGTGGCTACTCTGATAATTAAGAAATATTGCCTTGAGCAGAATATCAGTGAGATTAAGAAGTGACTCCAAATGACTTGTGCATTTCACTGGACTTCACTTATTTATGCTGTGTGGGAATTCTCCTCTGTAACCGTTTGTCATGGAGAAACTTGTGTGATGCTTTATAAAGGGTGGATCTGGGCAAAGATGAATTTTGTTAATCCTAACACACCTTTATACAACAAGTCAGTCATCCATTGGAGTAGAAGGTGTGTGTCGAGTGCAAGTTAATTTTTAAATCCAGCATGGACTACTCTCAAAAATGTGTAAAATAACCAAGAAAAATGTCATACTGTTCATATTTTTGATTAAGAAGAAATAACGGAGGTTAAGGGAAGATGCAGTTATTTTTCAGTCATGTCTGTTTTTAATAAAAGATGTTTCAGCGATTTCAGGAGCCACTGATGAATGAAATGATAGAATTCTGTTTGCTTGGTCCTACATAAATAGTTAATAGACACCAGTATTCACATCATCATCTACAGAAATAATCCAGTGAAAATTACCAAAAAATTTCACAATACACAGGAGGAAAGTGAACGTCTGTAAAGTATTCTGAGCGAAGAGGTGTTTAAATCCTCCAACAGAACGCATCCATCCTCTAGTCGCTGTAAATAAGTTGTTTTTCCCCAACAGGAAGTGACATAATAGCTCCGCCCCTCCACTCTAATATGTTTCCTCCTGCAGGTGACAGGGAAAATTCAACATTCCACAATTAATTCAACCAACTTTTTTCATAAGAGCAAAACACATTATTATCATCTGAACGGCAACGTGCTAAGTGGCTGAGTAGCAATTAATAACAAATCATTATCCAATCGTGTTATTAGATGGATCCAAACAACACGTTTAAATTGTCGACGGCGTTCAACACCTCCTGTGTTATTTTTATTCAAAGAGTAAAAATTCTTGTCAGTAAAACGACACTGCAGAGACTTTGTGCTAATGCTAATGACAAGCTACGAGCCACAAGAGCCCTCAGCCAATCAGGGGCCGCTCTCCTCCTCTGTGGTTGTTGGGGCCCCCACAGAGTCACCAATCAGTCCCATGCTGGCGGGTCATCGAGCTAAATGATAACATCATTCATGCTCACAGTCGGTTGGGAAAGATGGGAAATTGTCAAACTTTCAATATGGAGACTAAATAAAAACCTGTAACAGGTGTTCGACTGGGTCACCAATCAGAGAACTGAGCCCCATAATAAACAAATAAATAAACAAACACAAATAAATGCAACACCACATTCATGTTTGATGGAAAAACTTCTGAAAGATAAAAACGATTCCTTTTCCTTTCTCTGAAACCACGTCTGAATCATTCATCAGTTGCGTGACTCTTCTTCTCTTTCCATTTAAAAGTAATTATCACAACCCTAAACTGAAATGTTCAAAAAGTGGGAAAACCTCCCGGTCGAGTTCCTTTCATCTGGATCTTTGCTCCACCCTCCTGTGAAGTTCCACCGACATCGATCCATCAGAGCACCGCCAGGCCGCCGTCGCACCGGCTGGTGATGATGTTTCCCACTTCAGTCCAGATGTCCAGGTGGGGGTCATAGATTTCCACCGAGTCCACCGTGACCGGGGCGGAGAAGTCTCTGCTGGCGAACCTGCCCCCCACGGCGTAAAGCAGCCCGTTCACCGCCGACACCGACACGCCGGCGCGAGCTTTAGACATCGAGGCGACTTCGGTCCATTTCTCCTGCGGAGAAAACAAAGAGGAGAAGTTAGGACACGAAATACATACAGGATTTTACGCACACTGGATTATAAGGCGCACTGTCGGTTTTTGAGAAAATTAAAGGCTTTTAGGTGCACCTTATAGTGCGGAAAATACTATATAAGTATTAAAAAAGAAAGAAAAGACAGCTGTCAGTGAGATTCCCTCCAGGTTACCTCTTCAGGACAGTACTTCTCCACCGTCTGCAGCGCTCCCAGCGCCTCATTCCAGCCGCCGACAGCATAGATACAGTTTTTCAGACAGGCCACGCCCACGTACGCCCGGCTGGTGGTCATGACGGGCAGAGATCTCCACCGGTGGGCGATGGGGTCGAACGACTCGGCCGAACGCAGCTCGATCCCTTCATCGCTGATCCCCCCGATCACGTAAATCAACCCTGAGAAGAGTTCAGAGCTGTTAAGAAATAATCTGTCATGACTGTGTGTGTTAGCGACTGGATTATACGCGTTTATTTCAGAACAAAATGGGGGGAGAACACACACCGTGTAGCTCACAGCAGCCAAAGTAGTAGCGAGGAACCGCCATGGTGCCGATCACCTCCCACCTGTTCTCCTCGGGGTCGTACCGCTCCATCGTCTTCCCGATCTCAGAGCCAATCCAACCGCCTGAAGGAGCCAAAGGAATATAAATAAATACAGCAGCAGCGTCAAAATATTAGCTTTCAGTCATTAAAAGGTGGGAAATTTATGCTGCAGCTTAAAAGTGTTTTTAATCCTAGTAGAATTAGTAGAACCAAGTGTGATTTTGACGTGTCTGTTTATACTGGATGTATTTTTTTTCCCATAATGCTCGTGTTTCTGTGGCATTCACCAAGAGCGTAAAGCGCTCCATGGCAGGAGCAGACCCCGACTCCACAGCGAGGGAAGTTGAGGGACGCCACGGGCCCCCACTGCTTGGTCACGGGGTCGTACCGCTCAGTGCTGTCGAAGATCATCGAGTCTTTCTCCCCTGATGGGAATAAAAAACACTAAATGATCCCCCGCTGTTCAGATCTGTTGATCACGAACCACCTGAGACGTCCCACCTCCCACCACGTAGATCATCCCCTCCAGCACGGCCACGCCCAGCCCGCTGCGGGCGCGGTGCAGCGACGACGCCGTGGTCCAGTACTGGTTGAAGGTGTCGAAGCGCTCCACGCAGCACAACGCTCGGCTGTCGCTCCAGCGGCCCCCGTGGAGCCGGGTGTAGCCTCCTGATAGGGTGGGGGGAGAAGGAGGGACACAACCGGGATTAAACGGCGTCTCTGAAAACGTCTCGCTTACATCATCAGGTGATGTCACACCTATGGCGTAGAGGTACTTCCTGGCTTTCGTTCGGGGTCGTATCTTATCCGGCTGCAGCTGCATCTTCTTCTTCTGGGGAGACTTTGTGACTTCTGTGTATTCCTTCAGGAGAGTCTGCAGCGCCACCCGCAGGCTGAAGTCGGTAATGTCTTCACAGAAACATTGAGAAGGTTATTTACACCTGAATTTTGTGAACAAAAAACAAGACGGGGGGGTTGTTTTCTTACCCTCTATGTACTTGAACAATCTCTGCGGAGACAGCAGAGGGAAGCGGACCGGTTCCAACACCTCCACGATGTGTTTTTTCCTCTTGGCCACGTCTTGGAGGACCCAATCCATGGCGGCGGTGAAGACCTGGTACTCATCCTCAATCCTCAGCTCCTCGCTTCTCAGCAGCCTGACCAGCTGATCCTTCTCCAGCCCCTTGAATTCATCCGTGACGCACACCTGAAGGAGAGAAACTTCAGTCACACGCAGCCCTGATCGCATTGGATCAGTCTAACAACGTGACGCACCTCTAGGAAGTGAACTTGGATGTAGTTCTCAGTGAACTCCAGCATGTCCATGCAGGCGATCTGCTCCAGCAGCTGGAAGATGCCCACACAGTTGGACAGGTCCATGTGGCCCTTGAGGAACTCTCCGCAGATGGACACCACTTCGTTCAGCTGGAGCATGTCCGCCGTCACCATCAGCTCCTGGACGTTCTCCACCGTCACGCTGATCACACCTGGGGGAGGGGGCGCAAGAAGGAAAGCAGAAGATCACACAGATTCCACTGTGGATGGATGCATCGCCTCTGATGCTGACCTGTGTAGATGAAGTCCAGCAGAGCCTCAAACACCTCCGTGTCCACTCCCAGGATCTGCACCTCGTCTTTGCTCGCCTCGCTCATGCCCACAGAAAACAGGGCGGAGAAGTACGGGCTGCTGGCGGCCAGCACCAGCCGGTGGACCCTGAAGACCTTCCCACCGACCTTTAACCCCACGTCGCAGAAGTTGGCGTGGAGACGCATCTTGTTCATCCGAGCCAGGATGAGTCTGGCGTGGTGGTCCGCCGTCAGCGTGGTCTGCTCGGAGGCCTGCATCGTCATGGAGACAGCGGCACCGGAGAAGGTGGACGTAGACTCAGAGGTGGAGGTCATGGCAGCAGGTAGAGGTCAGACTCCAACTCCACAGGTGATCCAAGTGTCTTCAAGACCCTCTCTGTTCAGAGAGCAATGATACACCTGCTTCGATTACCTGATTGATTATGCAATATTATAATGATTGATTAATCATTTCTGTCACTTTAAACAAGAGAACAGTCTGACTGTGGGTCCGCTTGTTGGGCTTTTTTGGCTCGATTCATTAAATTAAGAACACACAGAGTAACTAATTCGATTCAACGTTTGGAAATAAATAATCCAAGCAAATTTAGGTCAGAAAATACAAATGACGAAAGGAAAATAGAGAGAAAACAGCGACTGTCTTGCTGGTCTCACCGGAGCAGCCGCTAGCCAGGTAGGTTAGCCGGAGCCGGGGTGGAAGCGCTCCTCATACTGACGAAAACAACCTCCAAACCGAAGCGGACAGCTTCACTGCCGAGCCGAACTTCACCGTGTCGACTCAGAGAAGACCACACACGGAATAAATGTGAAGATCCGGCTCGTTTTCACTGCTTCTCACCCGTTATTCCACTCATATGGATGCAGGGAACTTCCGCTGCATCGCAAGCTGTCAATCCTGTTGTCGGGGATCGACAGCACCAGTCTGGCTGGTAAATCACCAGTCACGACTAAACAATAACCGATAACCTTTTTTTAAAAAAAAAAAAAGTGTGTCGTAATTAACTTCCGTGGAGAAACAACAGTTGTTATTACACAAACGCATTTTGTAAAATTATTATTGTCACTGCCTTATTTTTTATTTTACTTTTTTAAAAATCTACAAATTAATAAATAAAAAAAGTACCAGATATGTCGTCACAAAACCCGCCAGATGGCAGTGTTGCCTTAGAACAAAAAGCTAAACAAATAGCGTTATAAATAGCAACTTCACCGTGTCGACTCAGAGAAGAACACACACGGAATAAATGTGAAGATCCGGCTCGTTCTCGCTGCCTGTGACCCGTTATTTCACTCATATGGATGCAGGGAACCGCTGCATCGCAAGCTGTCAATCCCGTTTTCGGGGATCGATAGCACCAGTCTCACTGGTAAATCATCAGTCTTGACTAACCGATAACCAATAACTTTAAAAAAAAATATGTGTCGTAGTTAATTTCTGTGGAGAAAAAAGACTTGTTCCACAAACGCATTTTGTAAAATTATTATTGTACCTGCATTATTTCTTATTTTACTTTTTTTTAAATCCATGAATAAAAAATAATTTAAAAATTAATTAGTCACAGATTTGTCGTGACTAAAAAAACCCGCCAGATGGCAGTGTTGCCTAAGGACAAAATCCTAAAAAAAATACTCCTTAACCAGCCACAAAAACCTAGCATGTGAATTACTTTTGTATTTATAGCAAGTCAAAACCTCCCCCATCAGAATTGTAATTTCAAGTGTATTTATCCCCAGCTGTGTTAGTTGCAGCCCCTTCCAGTGAAGGCCATGTCTCCAATCCAGTGGGTTTTGTCCAGTATCATATAATCAGTATTTTGGATTAAATTTAGTTTAAATATTATGTTGAAAGCTTGTAACATACAGAACATTTGTACTGTTTTGGCCCATCGGATATATCTGATCCATTGAATAGAGGTGAACAAACATCGGTGACAGTTACAGGACTTTGTAACTGTCACTTGACTTGTTTTTCCTGCTATTTCAATGTGTCACATGGATTAACGCAGCCAATGTTGCATTAGAAAATATGTGGCGGCACCAAGATTAGCCAATTAAAACTCAAAGGTAGATCAGTGCCGATCTGATCAACCTGAACTTGTTGAGTTCCCATGATGTTAATTCATCAATGTATCCTGTTTCCCCACATTCACGACAATTATGTCAGGCTAGTAAATTAACTGTTTAAAATATCTTGTGTTAATTTAATAGCAGGCCAGCCTCAGCCTGTGGACCAAGTCAGCTGCGAAAAACATTATTAAAATATAAAGACACATTTTGTCAAGAGTAATATTCATTTTCTTTGCAGTGAAATGTTTGTCCTAACATACAAAAAGGTCGCCAAAAGGTTTCCGCGGTTGAAATGGAGTAAAGATCCTCCCTGACAAAAACTATTTAACTTGTATTGAAATAATTTTCCATTTAAATGTTGATCAAAAATTCTTAATGGGCCTAAGAGATAAGAAAACAAGAAAAAATGTTTTTTTCTTCACTTTCTGAGACATTTTTACTTCAATTGGCATGGTAATAGTCACTGTCCACACAAGGCCTGGATTACAAGAAGTATTTTTAGCAGTAGTGAGTTATCAGTGCTGTTCAGTGATTCAAGAGCTTCGCTGAAGCGTGACAACAGCCTTTTAGTGAATAGATGATCGACGCTGACTTCATTACCTCAAGAACAAAACATGCCTCTGCTAAACTCTTTAGTTCGACCTTTTTAGGTCATGTTTGTTGAATTTATCTCTTATGAAAGTTTTTTTTTTTCATTGGCTTTTGTTCTTTATGCTGTTGCCTGGGCAGGTGTCTCTTGTAGAACAGGTTTTGATAAGTAGGCGAGGCGCTAAAATGGATTTGAATGCATTGACACAGACTTTTTTTTTTCTTTTCAGAGAGTGATAATGCTTTTGGGTTTGTTTGACATGGCTGTGGTACCCAAACCTTTTCGTTGTTAGGCCATATTTTGCCTTGCTATTAAACTAATAATCATTTTAATGAAATGAGTTGTCTTTTCATTGTAGTGATAGAAAAAAGAGAGCAGAATTTAGTAGAATTAGTAGAATCTCTTATCCTAAGGAAGGTGCTCAGGTATTTCTTTAAAACAAAGTGTATGTCTGATTTTTACATCACGGCTAGGTTCTCTGTCTTAACGTTGGAATCACTGGGACAAAAAACCCAAAACATAACAAGATGAAAATAATAGCTTCTTGTCGGAGAAGAGTTCACAATTTTAATAGCAGATAATGCACCTTTGTTTTAGGAGTTTTATTCTGATTATTTATGTCCTCTTGCAAAATTGCTTGAATTGCAAAAGCTCTGTATACGTATAGTATATTTAACCTAAATTACAATTAAGTGTAATTTAGTGCACTAAAATTGCTGAATCAACTTTGTATAATAAATTGACTTAGTATACTGAGTCAATTTTAGCTGCAAATATGATATTTTCTTGATATTTGTCGTTATTTTAGGGATTATACAGTGTCCTCATCTGACAGGACTTGAGCCTAAAAGGTTTCTCACCTCAGCCGACTCCGACACCTACCGTGTACAGAGTATTATGCTTTCAGATTTAGATTTGAACCCTGAAGTCTTGCTGCCATCTGCACCAGAGCCGTTGGCTGCTAGTTCCGTACCATATTGGTTTGCTGGCCATGTGCCTGTTTTCTTTTTTTTTCTTGTCTTGAGCTCTGAACTCCTACAATGAGATTGTCCCGAGAACTCCAGGGATCCTGACGTCCTACATTTGTCAAATGAGGGACTTTTTTAAAAAAAAAAAGATGTAGCTCATCAAGTGGAATTGGGAGTAAAAAATGGAATCAATGGGCAGTTATTTAAAAGTAAAGTCAATATTTTCGAGCTCGGTCCTGCTGTACCTGCCTCAAGGAGGTGCGATCGTCTTCCAACCTTAAGCTGCCACTGGCAAATCTGATTTGGTGTGGATTTGGATTGGCATTTCTCCTGAATAGTTTGCTAACAGTGATGTTATCCTCTTGTAAGAGTCACCTCTCATCCCATCCTGTTCCTCTGATCTGGACACCTGAAGAAAATAAGTAATGAGTGCAAAATGATTTTAGGAAATATCTGATAAAAGTTTTGTTTGGCAGAATTTATTTTACGCAACACAAAATTGAAAATCACTTGTACGGACTTTAAAAGAGAGTCGTTTGTGTGGCCTTTACAGCTCAGATGGGGATGAACCTGTGAACTTTAGTTTTTTATTAAATGTAAACACACATAAAAAATACGTTTTTCAGAATATTTCACTTTAAACTGTCCGTTTGTAGCCTACATAACGTTTGGCAGCAGCCACAAGCTATAAACCAGCTATAATCCGAGCTAGTAAAAAAAAAAGGAGGAAAAAAAAAGCCCTCCCTTATCGATTCTGCCTCCGACATAGCAACTGCGCTTTGATTGGCCAGCGCGTGGCTGGTTCTCGCCCTCCCATTGGCTGGTCGGGTCGCGTGGAGACAGTGAACTCGGACGGAGACAGAGAGGAGGAGACAGCTGATTGGCTGCGGCCGAACTGAAAGCAAAAACCTCCCTTTCAGAGACAGTTGATGGTGTGAGTGTTTTAGGCGTGACTCCAGGGGTAATTCGTCGTGCTGCACCCCCCCACAAGCCCCAGAACTGCCCCCCCATGGTGAGGACTTATTTAAATTGAAAACTAAAAGGCAAAATGACTGAGTTTCATAAGTAGAGTTCTAGGATTCAGATGTCAGTCAGGGACGAGGGGAGGTGAGGTGAGAAGGACTAGTTGGGGACAAACTATAGCATTGATTATCAGGTTTATTATTATAATATATGATTGATCAGCTGTTTGCATGAACCAAGTCAAATAAAAAATGTTTAAAAAGTTCAATAAAACATGTTTAAAGTAAATTTTCCAAATGCGGCACATAAGGCCACATTTAGCGGCTTCTACAGTCTCTAAATTATACAACTGGTCAATAACATTCATGCTTTAACTGCTTTTTTATGTTTTTTAATGCTTTTTTATGCTTTTTGACTTCATTGTCGGTGTTGTGTAACTATTATGTGTATTTATGTATTTACTGTAAGCAGATAACATACTAAATTTCCCTCGGTAAATTATAATTATTATTTACGGTAATCTAAACATTTATGAACCCTCCCCCATACTGATATTAAACCACCTTCTATCTGTATGACCTTTTCCTGCACTCTGATATACTGTTTAAAGTACTTTTGTTTCTCACGGAAGGCCGAGACTCACGAAACGCAACGGACTTCCGGATGCCGCCAGCCAATAGAGTGCGCCTACGGTATCAGGTGACTGCCTACCAAATATCCACAATGAAGTGAAGTTCTGACTGAATTCTGAAGAATCTTAGCCCGTTTCTCAATCAGCAAATGCCCCGCAGTGCTGTAATATTCCTGGGTTTACACCTTCCTGTTGTCCCAACACATATTTTCTTGAGGATTTAAGTCAGGCACTGGCGAGGCCACTCTGGAACGTGAGACCAAACCTTGGTGGGCTTTGTGTATTTCTCAGAACCAGGCTTGTCTTGATGGTTTCGGAGCTCACTGGAGCCAACCTTTCTTTTGTCTTGGAGTTGAGCCGTGGAGCCTTTATGTAAATTCGGGCTGAACAGAATCCACTTTGCTCTATTGCTATAGTAGGAAAGAGGTATGCAAAGTGTTTAAACATCACCTGATTTTCAAATGTATGCTTTTATGATGATTGAACGTCAGCGCCTCAGAGCCATTTAAAGTAGCTTTCAGAGTCAAATGAGGGAAAAGACACTGCAGCTATTTAAACAGCGAAGCAGCTGATATATAGTGCGTTTTGCCACTATGCCTAACATCCAATGGGAGTTGAATGATTTTCAAATTGTACTTGAGCAACGAAAATATCCCTGGGGAAGGTTTTATAGACTACATTAGGAAAATAAGACTGAGAGGTGTAAAATAAACCCTTGTCAAAGCAAATAACTGTTGAATAAAGTCATGCGGTAGACCTTTTCAGGTAAAGGAAAAGCAGCAGAGGCCAGACGTGACCTCTCCGCCGTTCGTTTTTTTATACCATCCTGTACAGGAGTTTTAAAAATGTGAGTAACGTTTCCTCTCCCTCCTCTTTCCGAAACCACTTTTCCCGTCTTTCCGCCTCTCCGCTGCCCGAAAGTGACTCAGTGCCGGTGCAATCCGTCCTCTCGGCCCTCCATCCCATCCATCCCTAACGTAGCACGCATGCTAGCCGTCCGCAGGCTATGCTGACACAGATACGGGGCAGTAATCCATGGCCTGTAACCGAGGTTCTCCCCAGTACACCCCCGCCCTCGGCGCCTCATTAATCCCTACCTAACACCAATCTTACGTGATGGTTGAAAGAGGCCACCTGTTGCTCTGGTCACACAGGACTAATGTCGATGTCACACGTGTGTCTTTACGGTGTCAAAGTGAAGGATTTGGGAATACTTGAGAACTAATAGATTTCAATAGTTTGGTGCGAGACAAAAGTTTCATGGCTGATCCGCATTCCTTTCGCAGAAGTTTTAAAGTCTTACGAAACGACTAGGTGAAGTATGTCTGAACGATTGCTTTCTACTGACTCAACGGCAGTCAGAACGAGTACGGGAAGGGCCTGCACATATCCTGCCATTGTCTTTATCTCTTCCTTTCTCCTCCGTTTGTCCACAGCTTGCCCCCCCCAAGGGCCTCCCGCCACCGCTGACCCACGGATATGCGGCATATTTTAGACGAGTAATTACCCGATAGTCTTTGGACTAGTCTTTCCATCCTGTGGGGTAGGAGAAAAAAATAACACAACAGAGTTTGTACGTCGACAAAACCCTCATCAGTTTATTGTCTTTCAGCAAGAAAAGGTCAGGATCTCACATTGCTTAGCGTCGCCTGAGGAGTTTCCTCAACCCCCCCCCAGTGGAGTTATATCTTTACGAGAGGCTTTATCGCCCTCCTTCCATAAACCAACCTCAGAAATACATTTTTGCAGTTTCCCTGTACAAAGTTTCTATTGTCCTCAAACTTGAATAATGTGCCAAGTTCAACATGGATTCCTTTACTCTTAAGCTATGTAGGCGGCATGTCATGAAAAACATTCATAGCTCAAGCAATGCCACAGTTCAAGTAATGGAGGCAGGATACTTCCGTGCCTCGGGCAGTTCATACAAACATCGGAGGCCACATCATACCGACACCACGGCAAGAGAGTGCATTTTTGTGGCAAATGCCAACCTCTCAGAACAGCGTTACCTTCTCCACCATCATCATCGTCATTCATTGCAACAATAGAAATACTGTTGGATTGCACATTCTTCAAGCTTTCATCTTGTGGCATGTTTATAGAAAAAATATATATAGAATACAAAAAGCTTATACTTCTTTGAGTAACAGAATATAACATACAGTACTTCAGATTATGTTTTGATCAGCACATCAGCAGGTGTACATAATTGCCCTCCCCTTGCCCAAATGCAATAAACGGACTAAATAGGGATGTAGATTTGCTCACTATTAAGTGCTTTGGTCAATGGGTTTAACATTTAAGTATGCGCGTACAATGGTATTCTACAGGATGTAAATGCTACATAATTATCCACTGTATATGTTAAGAAAGGAGCAAATTGTCAAAAGATGCACCACAACTTTTTCACATATTCACATGTGGCATTTACCCCCCACGAAAAAAAGGGTTTGGTCCACCAAACCGATGTGATGAAAACAACCGCCCCCCTCCCCTCCCCCACCAACACAAAGACATTACGGAGCAGTAAATCTGCAGAGTTACAATCCTGAGCATGAAACGGGACTTTTAAGCACAGAAAATATTTTTTGCCAGTATAGTTGAAATGATGTAGCAGAGAGCTCACAGCTGACCTCACTGATAAATTGATGAACGGCCTTGCAGAAGGTGTAGCACCCTCTGGAAATTTGGATTTGTTAGATTGAAATTTACATATAAAACAAAAGGGTGTCATCGTCAAAGAGAGATATAAATTCAACACGGACGAGTTTCTTTGTATTTACCTACAAAATATCGAATATACTCGCTAGAATGTTAATTTCTGTACTCAAGATAAGCCATCATGTGCTCCGATTGGCAAACAAACGTAACTCCATAGCAAGCAAATACAATTCTACTCTATTGGTCAAGTTTTTAGAACTGAATTTATTCAAACTAGGGAAGTAAAGATCAACTCTGGTCATTCAAGTCAAACAAAAGGTGCAGCACCTGACTGTTTCTCTGGCTACCCAACGGATGTCCATTAGTGATGCGCGGATCGGCGCTGACATCGTAGGAATCCACGTATATACGCAAGAATCCTTGATTTAGCGACACATCTGCCTCAGGTATTGCCTTTTAAATTGCGTTGAGCTTCCAAGGTAGTTTCTCGATAGCGTCGTACTGACATAGGAGTTCTTACTTAGACAGTTTAACAATTAAGAGACAACGCTAAAGGTATAAATGTGAGCAGTGGTGTCACTGCAGCAAATACAGCAAGAAAGTTAAGCAGCAGAAACAACTAAATGTTGTTATAAACTTGCTCGGGTAGAAGAAACTGAAATAAATGATTGGGTTTCTTACGTTGGGGTTTATCTGGAGGAGGGCTTAAAGAAATTCACATTTTAGAGACTTTAGAATTTTTCCTCATGAATGACGTCAGCGGGAGAAGCGGTACAGAAAACCAACGAATGAATAATGACGCGTCGTTCTACCCCATCTGCGATCAATCGGCGTGAAAATTTTGCGGACCCAGCGGATTACCCGTGGATGTAACTGCGATCCACGCATCACAGCTGTCCATTAAAACAAATGGGAATAAATGAAATACAAAAAAAAAAAAAGAACAAAAAACAAAGAGCTGAATCTGACATTCAAGTTGCGGTCCCACTTCAATCTGTGAAATCCCATTCACAAAAAAAACCGATGGTATCACTCTAGTGCAAAATCTTTTCACACGTTGCACCTCGATGCAGTCGTTCTCGCGCCGTAAACATGTCTCTCTTTTTCCCCTTCGGGAGGGTTACATCTCCGGGGCTGCCGGCGGGAGCCCAGCCGTGTGTGTTTTCGCAGTCTGTTGTAAGAGTTTGTGTTCCTCTGCGCGCGGCGAAGGCGCGGCGGCGGCTTTGGCGTGGACCGGATGCGACAGCCGGACGTCCAGGGCGTCGTTGTGTTGCGCTAAGGAGTGCAGGCGGTAGTGCAGGACCAGGTCCTTCAGCGAGCAGTGGACGTCATAGGGCTCGGCGAAGCCGTAGCCGTGTGGCGTGCTGTAGATCATGCAATGCTTCACCTCCTCGTTCACGCTGGAATAGATCAAGAAAATACATTTAGTCTATCTCTACGTGCATCCGTATCCTGATGCTGCTCATTAAACGGTTGCACTCACACGACGGAGCAGGCGTAGCATCCCTGCTTGCTGCTCTCGCGGATCAGGAAGGTTCCGGAAGTTTTTCCTTGGAGCATCTCCTCCGCCTGCGTCCGGCTCAGCTCGCCGACGAACCAGAAGGTCTCATCTTGATGCGGTAAGTTCTTCTCGTCTCCTTTTAACACGTACGTACTGGAAAAAAAACAAATATTTTAAGTCGTTTGCAGCCGCGACGACGTTTCCAGAAGCGGTTTTTGCTGTAACTTACTCGTCCAGACTGTCGTTCTGCGTCCCCAACCAGTCGTTGATGCGTTTCTGCCGCACACCTTTGTGATTCAGCCAGCTGCAGACGAGAGAGGACAGGTTTCATTTTTACAAACACGTTTTTTTATAGCAGATACCTCCAATGACGCTGACGTGACTCACTTGAGGTACTGGTCTCTGATGTTGCGCAGCTGGATGAGGTCGGGCCGCAAGCTGTTCATCTTCCTGTCCGTCTCCCGGTAGTCCTCTACCTGCGTCCTCAGGTCGTCCTCCAGGTGGATTTTGCTGTCGTAGATCTCCCCGAGGCGACATTTCAACTTCTCGTAATTAATCAGGAAGCTAACGAAGTGAAAGCGGAGGTTAGAATCGACTTCGATAAATCCGTGGGATGTTTATACGTGACCAACATGCGGCGATTTTACCTCTCCAAGTCTTTGTCGGATCCCTCGGTCGGATTGTTGCGATCGAACTCCTCGCCGTAGCGCTCCTGCTCGCGACACTGCTCTTCGAAGATCAGCATGGTCTCATTGAAAGCCTCGATCGCCGTACGTTTCATCTGGATCTCCTGCAGCGCGGAGAAAGACGCTCAATCTGGCGCTTTTGGAACCCAATAACCACAGCGGAGACTTTCTGGTTTGTTTTTTTTACCTGTGAGGTCTTTGTGAAGGCGTCGTACAGACGATCAAACTCCTTGGTCTTCTCCTGATACTGACTGTGAACCTCCTTGAGCTTTCTCCCGGCCACGTCGACGCTATCCTCGTTCGCCTGCGATCGGATTTCACACCTCAATGTGAGCAATTCTTAATCCTTACAGTCCCATTTTTTATATTCTAGAACATAAAACCTTTCGCTGACCTCCTCGAAGCGGGACACGGGGTGCATGAGCATCAGATCCAGGGTGGCGTTGTACTCCACCAACGGGTGGCGCTGGTAGTGCCAGATGAGCTCCACCACCGACGTGAAGGTGAGCGGATCGGAGAAGCCGTACTTCCCGTCCCGGTGGTAAATCTTGATCAGCTTGTTGTGCCCATCTTTCCTAAAAAAACAGAGAAAGCATAAAAAAATTAGGATTAAAAACGTAGAAATATAAATATTTCATTGATTACCAATCGTTTAACTCACCTTAACGTGAGCGTGAAGTCGCCTTGCAGTTTGGTGGAGGCATCGCGCACCATGAAGGCACCGTCGGGTTTGTCTCGGAGCTTCTCGTTCACTTCGTCCCTGAGGCGAAAAGGAATCGAACGACCCGGTTAGAAGATCTGACGCCAAACGCCCTTCGATACGAGGCGCTGCGAGCCGGGACCTCACCTGGTGATGTCACCCCAGTACCATTCGGCGTCCTGCAGCGAACAAACGGGCGGTGAAAGGCAGTTGTTGTTGTCCATGGCGGAAGGAACAGGCTTTTTTGACCTGGGTGGGAGAGCTGGGAAGACAAGAACGCTCGTTCAATGAAAGAGGACAATGACGGTCGTGACACACACACCCACACCCACACACACCGCATGTCAAGACGCGAGGACTTGTCCAGGCTTGCCTCTTAATAGATGTCACACTCGCCACATGTCATTAGCATGAGTGTGTGGTCAACGCTAAAAAAAGAAATACGGCAGTTAGCCCTCATTTGCGAGCTTTTCACTTCTGAATCGCACCGAAGGCATCAAATGAACCGTGAGTTATATTTCCAGCTACTCCCATTTGATTGCATGCTTCGCAAATCCTCTTTAAGTTTTCCGTCAACCTTGAAGGAATAAAAAAAAAAAAAAAAATCTGCCAGTCTGGCCCTAAAGATTAAGCGTTTTCCTGAAAAAAAACGGAGGGCAAACCGCATCAAGAGGAGGTGAAGGCCGATATATTTCACTGCAGGACAAAAGTGCCTTTCATGAGGCAGTTGGGGGAGAACACAAGAGGACCCTCAGAGAGCAGAAAATGTGGCTTTCTCCCTCCATCCGCTCTCCAATTTTACTGACCTTAAAATAAACAAAAGGCAGGTGCAGCAAAAAATTTAAAAAAAACCTAAAAAGCTGCGGCTCCTGAACTCAGCAGAATTAAATCTGCACACCTTCCTTCCCTCCCTCCCTCCTTTCTGGTCTCTCTCCTGCCAAGACACTGTACTGGCTTCCAAAAGCCACATGCGCATACCAGTGCAGACAAGAGCCGTGGAATAATATATCAATCCAGTCACGCTACAGCCTGGGACCAATCCACGGAAGCGTGGAAAAAGAAGGTACAAGAACTGTCACAGAAAACACAACCAATTTGGAGTCTAATTCAGCAGTTATAATCGTTTATTACGCGCGGTTATAAAAAGAGGAGACTTAAAAAAAAAAAAAAAAAAAGAGGTCAAATGACTTCTGCGGATTTAAAATGTGTTTTTTTTTTTAGACTTTCCAGACTTGGATCATGAGACGAGCCGTCTGCTGCGCTCCTGTCAGGCCCCGGCGGCGCGCACGTCCAGCCACATCCAGAACAAAGCGCTCGCTTCATGCGGCGCTCATTAACGCGCATTCAACTGTCCTCCCCTTCACGAATAAATGCACCTTTTTTTTTTTTTAACACCAACATTCGGCTTCATTCTGGTTTGGAGGAAGAGATGCATTAAAAAAAAAACAACCTCCGTGCGCCTCCAGAGTCCCCAGCTC
The DNA here is from genome assembly GCF_040054535.1 of Antennarius striatus. NCBI lineage: Eukaryota > Metazoa > Chordata > Actinopteri > Lophiiformes > Antennariidae > Antennarius > Antennarius striatus. Next base: position 19,760,974 of record NC_090793.1, on the reverse strand, counting down.
CTCATACGTGAGAGGACAAAAGAAAAGAGGCAAAGCCACTGCGCCTGGGCTCCAGAAAGGTATTACGTAATTGGCAAGTGAATTGCGCTATGCATGCCTGGGCAAAGCCACAGGGGGACAGCAGCACTCATGACCTGGCGATTAAACCGCTCCATCGACACCTGCAAAGCGTTTTTATCGCATGTCAGCTTCATTTAAGACTTTATTCTAAGCGTTAGAATAAAGCAGAAAAGACGGAGCCGCTTTAGACCCCCCGCAGATCAGACAATGGCTGCCTTTAACCCTAAGTTACCTGGTGGTGCTTGATCCATTTCGATGTAGAATAAACCTTCGGGAGGATAAACCATTCCTAATTCGGAAAAAAAAAGAGAGCTCCGACTTGCTTTCGTTGTTCTTTTATATGCAAAGTCAATTTAAAAATCCGCGGAAGAAAATAGAGCTACTGCAAACGCCACGTCCTGAATGTCGACAAATAGTAAAGTCCTTTCGATTCCGGATCCATAAATGTCCCAAAGTCCAAATGTCTTTTGTGAACATAGCCTGTGAATGTGGGTGCTTCTCTCTCTCTCTCTTTTTTTTTTTTTCCCGTGGTGGGGGGGTTCTGGATTGTCAGGTCATGCCCGCTCCCTCCGTGGCGGAGCTCTTCTTTACCTCATCTCGGCAGAGGAGCGTCTTTAAAGGGCTGGTCGGAACATCATCTTGGCGCGTACCATTCCGCTCCGACGGAGGGGGGGGAATCGATATCTTATATTTACAATTAGCCTCGTTATGAAAAAACACATTAATTCAGATTTATGTCACCTCCATAAATTACTTAATATTTGAAGTTTAATTTATTCAAGCATATATTACTCATTATTTTAGGAGTTAATTACCTACCCCGATATTTGGCACCCTTGTGTCGTAATGGTACATTCCAGACCGTTTCATTCAGCTCTCCTCAAGCAGCACTGGAACAGCTGAAAAATTCCTTTCAGGACATGAATGGAAAATAATAATCTAATCCATTAGTTTTAATGGTCAAATAAAAACATTATCTAACTTAAATATCACATGTTTTTTATTAAGACTGAAACTAACCCATTTCTGCCACTTTTAGGTTTTGCCCCATTTTTACTGGCCGGTGGGGTTGCAATGAAATGACATCATGGTTATGGTGTTTTATGATAATGAAACTCTCCTCAGCTGTTTGGCATTTCCAGAGCAGCAGCCTTAAAGCCTTTTGTCTGAGAGGTGACAGAGGAGCCTGCCTAGTTGGCAAACGTATTATATTGTCGTTGAGCTTGTCAAACACGTTCAGCAGCAAAAAAAAGAAAAAAAGAAAAATGGTATCTTGACTACCGCCGCTCGTATTTCTGCTGAGATCTATCCTGTTGAAGACACGGTACGAAGCAGCAGGTGTGTTATTACACATTAGAGACTTGGAACTAAATCATCGCTTCAGGATGAGACGTTCTGCTGTTTCTATTTCTCATCGAGCATTGCTGCCTCCTTATGCATACAAGACATGAAATGAATGCGGGCATTGTTGGTCCTTCATGACACAGAATGACATTGTGTTATAAATTTAAACAGTCCTCTTCCAGCTGCTGACATCACAGGTTGCAAAGAGAGTGAAACAAGGCCTGCGTGGTCAGAGGTCCGTCTCTGTTGGTGTCCGGGCGTTTATGGCCGGTCCCCTTTTGACCTGAGGATTGGGTGTCAGGGAGGTAAATGCCCCCAGCATTCCTTTTTTTCCCCCCTCATTGGTAAGTTGATTCTTTTCTGTGTCCAGTCAGAGGCCGTGAAACATCCCGAACCATCTGCCACAAAGCTAACGCCCACGTCTGCGTCCATTAATCGTTTTTAGAGCAAAAGTATTTCATGCAAACTTACCGACTTGTCTTCAGGTTTCTTTGGGTGTAATCTCCACCATTTGATGGTTAACTAATTGTGTCTGCATGTGTGTTCGACACCCTGCAGCAACACGCTTGCATGTGTTGTAGCGGCTGAAGCTTTGAAGCCTGTCCCGGCAGGCCACTTGTCCCCTGCCCATCCTACCCCCCTCCTACCCTCTCTGGTGTCAGAAGACCACAAAATCTGCCCATTTAACTCCTGGATTTGACCCCCGTGACACATTTCACCACCTCCATCCCCTTGAAAAGTAACAGCACCGGCGTTCCACACTGGTGGGTGACATCGACTCAGGGTCATAAAGACCTAATGAGGCGGGGTCTTTGGGCTTCATCTTGGGGATCTGTTTCCTTTATAAACACAAGAAAACCCATAAATATTTCGGGAGTCCGGCGCATTCATCGCTCATGTGTGCGTTGCGTGGGTTTGGCGGCCATGGTAGGGCCGACTTGCTGGATAAACCTTTCGGCTTTGCACCCCAGATCCAGGCAGTCCTGATGGGATCAGTAAATGCTAATCGTAAGATTACGGGATCGGCTGATATGGCGAGCCTACCAGCTGCCTGCAAAGCGACGTGACTCATCCCCATATCCTCCATCATAATATGCCACCGAGCTGCTGGGAAAGCGGCACCAGTTTTGAGTTAACGGACAGATGTTCAACCTGATTGGCACAGATGTATCTCGACGCCGATCTGACAAAGTCGGAAAAAGTATTTTTAGCGTCGGAATGTCATAGTTCAGTCAGTTCTCTCTGAATCAGGAAGTCAAATGCAAAGCAGGGCTGCTGGTTGCATCCTGGAGGTTAGTAGGTCGGGCCGTGTTTTACATGAACTTATGGGGAAGAGCTCTAATCCCCACGTTTAAGAGTGTTAAACGTGTACATGATAGGCCTCCTGCTGTCATCCACTCTAAGTCACTGCAGCAGCATCAGTGGGATAATCTGGATTTTTAGAGTAATGCTCATTTAGACTTAATTCACTAACTGTGTCAAGGAACACGTTTCGGTCACTGTTTTGGGACTCGTTTTATCAGGGATGTGTTTTGGTTGTTGTCTGTTCGACAAAGGAATTCAAAGACACAACACAGTGTGGGTTTAGTGGAGTTTACCAACGTCTGCATTGAGTTGCACATTTCTCAAATCATCTGCGCCGTGATTCACAGCAATAGAAGGGATGTATAATAGTCTCTGCAGCGCTGTTGACATTTACCATGGAGAGACTGTGGGGTTTCCCTGATCGGTGGCCAGAACCAGCACACAAAACACGCAGCAGTCTTGCCAGAGGCAACTCAACTGTGGGCAGAGTGTAGGGCGGCTATGGTCTGGCCCCCAGGACCCGGCCATTGTGGAAATGTAAGTGGTGACAGTGTCTGAACGGCTTGAGTTGGAACAGAAAACTTTTGATGACCAAAACTATGAGCTTCAAATAGCTGGGCCCTGGGAAACATAGCATGTTCTTTTAAAAGAGGTCAAAGAGAAGCCAGAAAGAGGAAAAAAAAGAGCAGAAAACCGATGTTTGGTGGAGGGAATGTCAAATTGGAGGCTACTGTTACTATAGACATCAGCAAAACAGAGATGCACTACCTTTTTTCCATGCGGAGTCTGACTCCCTGTCAAGTCCAGCCTTCTCCATCGTCATACCCACCGCTTATCGTCTGCCAGAACGTAATCCTTCCAACAGAAGTGACAACCGACTCACGGCATGCTCAAAGTTCACCCGTCGAACATCTGAGTTATGCCCAGGATGATGATGATGATCCCATTTCAGCTTGTAGTATGACTGAACGGCGACTTTTTCCCCATCTGACGAAGTCTCTTAGCTATTCTAGGCTAATAAGGCTAACATTTCAACACATGCATAACAGCTGCCATGACTCCATTCTACCAACTTTAACTTTTACAGATACAAAAAGTGTCATCGGGGAGTTTCTCTTGTTTTTTTCTGACCATAAGTCTAAAACTCAGAAAGGTCCCGCGACACCCCTAAATTCAACATTTTACCCTGACTTACACACTTTTGTGGCTCTGGCCTCGTGAATAAATGTTGCTTTTTTTTATGATTAAATCTCATCAGGTTTCAGAGATGTGTACCTAAAAAGGTATACAGTTCGCCGTCGTTCCTCGCGGTTAACACGTTCTAGGAACCACACGCGATTAACGAATTCTGCGATAGAGCGACAAACTATTTATCTTATTATTTACGGTAATTTAAATGTTTATGAGCCCTCCCCATACTGACATTAAACCACCTTCTATCCGTATTACCTTTTCCCACACTCTTACAGAAGGTTTTGTGTCTCACGGAAGTCCAAGACTCACAGAACGTAATGCACTTCTGGATGCCGTCAGCCAATAGAACGTAGTTACGGTATCACGGTACTGCCTTCAAAAAATCCGTGATGAGTACAAAAGTTGAAATTTGACCTTGAGTTTCAAGATTATTCATAAGTAAATACTGAAATTGTCATAAACACAAAGCCAGCATTATTTTTTATTTAGTCCGTTCACACTGAAATCGGCACATTTCCTGCCATGCATCTTCATCGGTGAGTCAGCGGTGAATGAGTCTTTACAGATACGAGTCATGTGTGTCAGCGAGCAAAGGATTCATGGCCTATCGCTCAATGAAGTTAAGCTAATAACTCCCCCCTCGCACTCACACACAGATTCACACACACAATCCCAGGCTTTCATGGCAAAGCAGAATTGAGATGCCGGGGCCGTCTTTCAAACGCCTCGCCGTTTGGCCCTCGGTATAAAGGGACGCTCCTCTGCTGGGGCTATACAGCCATCGCATCAGCACTATAACTCTATTAGGCACAGCTCCAGAACACACTGAGCAACCCATCGCTCACAATGGCATCATTGTCAAGAGGGTTGCAGCCATTGTCGCCCGTGCTACAGGATTTATCCCCCCTCCTCCCATTCAGTGACCTTCACCTTTGACCCCCTGCTGCCACCTCCGGGGCTGAGAGCCCGTGAGGCTTTCTGGCTTTACGTCTTAGACGCTGTTTTACAAAGAGCGAAGCCTCTGCTAAGTGGCTTCTTTCTGCAGCAGCAGAAGCAATGGGATGATTCAGGTTTGTGTCATAGGGAAGAAAGAGGGGGTTGGGGGGCAGTAAGGAGTTGTGGTTGGACTGGTTGACCCCGAGAAAAGGGCAGTTGGAACGGGTCTAAATGGCTCTTTTCTCTGGTTTTGGGACAAGTCTCTCTGGTTATTTATGTGTGGGAGAGCAGGAGGGTCCGCATAGGAGCCCACCGGCCCTCTTTGTCTTCGGGGCCCGGCTGTGGCTGAGGTGCCTTTCACTGGTCGCTGCCGTCATACATGAACACACACACACACACACACACTCACTCTTGCAGAGCTGCAAGGACAGAGGAAACGGCTCTGTTGCGAGGCAGATTTGGAAAACGAGGTGTGCCTCAGACAATAGCTGTCAGCAGTTTGACGAACGCCTCACGGGCAACGAAACTCCATGACATGTCCTGAAACTGGATGCCACAGACATCACGCTAACGTTAGCAAACATGTTAGCGTCACGAGGAACGAGGTGTGTATGATAGCACGAGTGTGTGATCTGGATTTAACAGCTTCTTTTTTAAAATTTTTTTTAGCTGTGTTACTTTTAAATCATATAATCATAGAATAATTTTAAAAAACAAATTAAAAATTAAAAAAACTTTGTTTATCAGTTGTCTCGTTTGTCTTTGATGCACATTTTTTGACAGGGACGCACTTTGTCAGACAGCATGCTTCCCTGGGACGTAAGCTTTAAATGTACTTCCATTCAACAAAAATATTCACAATTTTCCCATTTCTCCACGTAAATTTCAAACACGGAAATCGTCATTATGTTTTGACGTCTTCGCGAGACTCACATGCGTGATTCTGTCTTGTTAAAATCGACCAAACGGCAACACGACGTCTGTTCGTTTTACACGCTGCAGTGAAAGAGGAGTTAGTTAGACCCTCCAGAGCAAGAATAAGAGTCCAGTTGGGTTTGTCTGTCTGTTAAAGCGCTTTGAAATGTCTGCTGATGTGATTAAACACTATACAAATGAAGGTTAAATGCATTACATCTTTCTTTCTTTCTTTCTGTTTTTTTCTTAAATGACTACCAGGCTTTAACATTTTGATAAAACTAATATATAATTTTACTCCTTTTTTCCTTCTTTTTATTTAAACAGTTATGACGTCGTTATAGATCAAATCATTAAAATTGACAGTTTATTTAGTTTTTGCATTGGTAAAACTCAATCCTTGCATACACTTCTGCCTTATATTCTGTTATTACTTTTGGGATGCATAAACATCATGTTGGGATGCACACATTTTTCTTGAAGTGCATCCCAGGGATGCACTACTTTCTGGAGGTAAACTCAACTCTGATTTATCCCCAAGGGGCAATTGAAGGCATATAAAGCAGCACATAAAGACATGATTGGTGCACAAAAAGTTAATGTACAGAGTGAAAAACACAATAAATAACCTGCTTCTACTTAAAAGTCACTGCTTGTGCTCATATGTGTCATTTATACCATTAAACACGCCCTTCTGTCATGCATGACGTGGATGACATTGTCACAAATTCACTGTCAGTCTAATTTAGTCTAACACAGAATAAATTACCTCTGCCTTCCCAGAATTGCACACAGTTTGTGTTCACACCAGCGCGTCGCTCTACAGTGTAACACAAGTACACACACACACGCACACACACACACACACACACACACACACACACACACACACACACACACACACACACACACACACACACACACACACACACACACACACACACACACACACACACACACACACACACACACACCACTTTTTCTTTTTCTTTTTTTCTCCCCCTGACAAAGTTAAATTAAGCTTGAATTTAACGCTGAAGTCAAATGGTCATGATGTCATGGTTTTGGGGACAGAATGACTCGGTTTGTCTGTTGACTGAGAAGGCCTATTCTTGCATGTTTGGGTGGGAGCATAGCATATAATTGCAGAGCGGGCTAGCATGAGGGGATGGGGGAGGGAGAGCGTTAGCACGCAACATGAGTTTTGGCTGCTGCGAGTGCCAAACTTGTCCAGAGGGCTGCTGCTTGTGTGTGTGTGTGTGTGTGTGTGTGTGTGTGTGTGTGTGTGTGTGTGTGTGTGTGTGTGTGTGTCTGCAGCGAGGCTAGTTCCTGTTCCAACACACATCTTTCATTTGCACACGCTGAATAGCTCAGGAGAGCCCAGGCAGTTTGGACTCGGACAGTTTGTTTTTCGGGACGTTTTCAGGGGGGTGTTGGACGGTTGCCTGGCTCTGTGCATACAAGTAGGAGACTCTGAATCTCCTTCTAGACGTGCACAACTCTTGAGTTGCGTCGCTTTGTTGTCGGGGAATCACATGCTAGCAGTCGCTGGAGGATTACACTGATCCAAAAAATCTGACAGTTAAAGAAGAGAATGGAAAGCCTTGTCAGCCTTTTCATATCTTCTCAGTGGGAGGTAGAAAAGGCAAGACCTCCAAGACCTGGGCTCGCGCTGGTGGGTGTTAATGGGGGGTGTTAGCTCCCAACAGATGGACAAGCCAGTCCTGTGTATTTAGGGATGATCATATGGGATAACCTTGCAGAGACAGATTGACATTTTGCTGACAAAACAAACCATCCCACGCAAGCAGCCCCCTTCCCTTTTTGGCTTCACGTGCACTCACTGGTTGCCGACGTGCAAATACTTAGAGTGGCGTTTGCTTACGGAGGTCTTAAGGAAGTTATTTCAGCGTGTGTTAAGCACTCGGTGAGGAGCCATAACAATAAGAGGATAGGACAAAAGAATCTAGGATTACACTCCTGCACAAGCAGCGGCGGCATCAGTGACCTGTGTAAATGAGACAACCTTGAGCCGCGAGGGGAGCGGGTAAACTCGTTTTCTGCGTCATGCTTTGGGATTTTCCTTGATGCATTAAGGTCTTAAGATTTTGATGTGTTCTGGGAAGGTTAAGAACATCATCTCCTTGTCGGTCACTAGTTTTTGGGCTATCAAGTTTTTGGTCTATCTCAAGTTTTTGGTCTATCTCAAGTGTTCTACCTTTTGTCCTATCTCAGTGAAAAACCCAAGTGGGCTAGCATGGCCGTGTTTTTCCATCGTCCATCCCGCCGAAATGAGACAATACACAGGTCGACCTTTATCGGATTTCAGTGCGTGGACCTTTTGTTCTCTTGTAAAAATAGTCCTCTACTTTTAGGAGAACGTGTCGTGAGAACAAAACGTTCTCCGACGTTAAAACAACGGAATAAATGTGATGGAAGTTATCAAATGTAGGGTTTGCCGTGTTCCCTGAAATCTCTCTCGTCTGAATCCATTTATGGAAAATAATCTCCCTCCCACGCACAAGTCATTTACATGGTTAACGCGGCTCGTAACAAAGCTGCGTGTTCCAAAAATACTGATTATATCTGTGGCCTTTTTTACTATAAAGTCAACTATCCTGTAAAAACTGCAGACTGTACGGGCAGAACTAGTCACAGTGACCCAAGAGAAATTATGCCAGAGGCCTTTTTTATGCAGAATAAAATGTTAATGTTAGTTAACTTTATTGGTATAAAGTCAAATCTTAAGCACTTTATACTGTTGGACTTGTGCAATGATGTTAATCCAGGTTTGAAGGTAATTTAAGTCAGACTTAAAGGGATGAGAATCATCCATTTTCACAATGGATATAACCCATAACAGAATGATGGACTGGAAAAGTTCTTATCAGATGTGAACCCTGGGATTAAATGTTATTAGGGGGTCTTTTTTGACAGGATTCACTCCACCGCTCCACTGTAAGCCCAATAAAGGCTCATCTGAGACAAATAACATAAAATAAATAAGTCATATAATATATAAGTTGCTGTAATAAGATGCAGTTTAACAATTGGACCTAATTGTAATGTTGAGAACCGCAGAAGAAACAGACGTAATAAAAAAAAATCTCTGTTATTGGAGTCTGGCAAAGTTTAATGAGGAAGGCAATTAGAGGAAGTCGACTAAGACGGTTTAATTTTCTCAGCAGCTCACGTCGTGTTTTAACGGCTCACCACAACGGGCTCTGGTGCACACGGCATGTGGAACACCAACATTTTGGCAAAAGTGTGTGTCTGTGTGTGTGTGTGTGTCACAACAGACTTGGCGATGTGAGTTCCTCCCACAGAGGGGACGTTTGAACCGTTTTTCTAGCGCGTCTGGAGACGTAGCATCGCATTTTGACAAAGTTGGAGGTGTCAAGAGTTAGATTTAAACAAAAAAAACAAAGGTATGGCTGTTAGCTTCATGCTAAAATGCTCACATGCCATCTCAACATCTATTTGCCAGCTCCTGAGAATTTGATTTTTAAGCTTAGATTTTAATTCCACTCCAGGAAATTAAATTTTGTTTTGTTAATCTGACTGGAATATATTTATTTAGGTGTATTTCAGGGGTTGAAAGCTCCTCACATCTGGTATGGAGACGTGAGGAGGACGTCTTCAGCTCTTCCTCCTGTCCTTTGTCTCTTCCTAACTTCTCAGATCTCAGCAGGAGAAGCTGCAGCGGCTGTGAAATGACCTGGAACTCATCTGGTTTCTAACAAACGGAGCCCGCGTTGAGCCCAGCTGGGGGCCGACGGGACGCTGGTGACTTCATTTTAAATCTTTATTTATAGACAGACGCCCGTCGTGTCAGGACAGCGGATCCATTTAGCTGTCGTCTGCTGCGTCACACGTTGTTTTTTTTCTTGTGTTTTTTTGGGCCGTTCCTCCTTTGGCGTAGCGGTGCAGTGGTTCGCGCTCTCGCCTCACAGCAGGGGACGGTTGTGGGTTTGAAACCCGAGCCGTGTCCTTTCTGCGTGTGGTTTCCGTGTCTCTCGGGGCGATTCTCCAGCTTCCTCCCACAAACACACCATCTAGGTGAACTGGTTGACTGGCGACCCATCCTGAGGTGTGCCGTGGCCCCGCCCCCCGCTGACCCAGTGGGGGGGGTGATGTAGAAACCATATGGAGATCCTCCGGTAGGTCCTCCTGCATCCTCAGAGCAACAGCGAGTCCCGGTTGGGGGGGGGGGGGGGTGAGCGAGACATCCCATGGGGGTGTTGTGTTGCTGCAGCAACGCTTCTCTAGAGATGACATCATCTGCTGAGCAATTGCCCTCACATGATTGGCCAGAGGGGGCCTGGGGCAACGGAAAATGAGCCGCTGTGATTGGATCTGGCTCCACACATGACTTTCACCTGAAGGATGTTGTTGTTATTTTCTGCACTATAAGGCGCACCTATACGCCTTTAATTTTATCAAAACCCAACAGTGCGCCTTATAATCCAGTGCACTCTTTTTTTTTTTTTAAAACTTTTTTTTAAAATTAAAAATCCAATGCGCCTTATATGTGAAAACCGTTTTAAAATAGACCATATATTGAAGGTGTGCATTATAATCAGATGCGCCTTATAATCCAGTGTACCTTTAAAAAAAATTTTTTTTTAATTTTTAAAAACTTTTTTTTTTAATTTACAAATTAAAAATCCAGTGCGCCTTATATATGAAAAAAGTTTTAAAATAGGCTCTACATTGAAGGTGCGCCTTATAGTCCAGTGTGCCTTATAGTGAAGAAAATATTGTAATTTTTTTTTATTCTTCATTTCGGACTCTGTTTAGTGCTAACTGCTAAATACCACTATGCTAGCAAGTTAAAGTTAAGATAATGGATGTCTCATTATATTATTAGCATTAGCGTGTTAGCATTCTGATGACATCACCCGCATCCGACCAATTGGATCAGTTCGTTTGCGTAAACAAACATCTGCAGATGACTGATTTAATTATCTCACTGGATGACATTGTTGGGCTAACCAGCTAAGTTAGAAGATAATCAGATTTGTCGGCTGATTAGACGACTGAAATGCGCCTTGTTCTCGTTGCCCCCGCCCTTAATGGAAAAGCCCCCCCACCCCCCGAAGTAAGGATGAACCGAGCGACTGGATTGGGTCATGTGACGAGGATGACGAGCGTCCTGCGCTGAAGGTCGAAGGCCATCTATCTATCTGTCTGTCTGTTTGTCTGTCTATAATCTATAATCTATCTATCTATCTATCTGAGGCTGGGAGAGAGAGGGAGGGAAACATGAAGCCTCTTCCTCCTCTCTCCACTCCCAGTCAATCATTTCTACCCCCCCCCCCTTCTGAAAACACCCCCAACCGCAGAGGATTCAACCCCAAAACATGAGCCTGACTCAAAACGCCTTCAACATTTTTCCACAAAAATTCACACACATCAATCATGACATGAGGTGATGGCTTTTTTTTTTTGTAATTTAAGGACTTTTATTCTTTCTGTTTCCATGGAGACCAGTTGGATTTAGCCTCACTGTGTGACGGACGGTTTCTAGGGCAGAAGCCAAAATCTATTCAACATTTTTTCCTTTAACTTAATGTTAATGTACCAGAGAGGTGTTTTGAAAATTTTAAGCATTTTAATCATTATTTAATTTTTTTTTGTCTAACATGTGCAATGAATAAGAATTACAGTGAAACAGGACAAATGGAATTCTGGGTATTTCACTGATATTATTGTTTATCCGCGATTAGCAGTTTCTGTACATACTGTATATACCAACATAAAAGGTTTACAAAAGTACTGCAGTGGTAGTTTTACACCACAGGTAGGCAGACGTTAACTTACCTTAAGCCCCGGAGGTCAAAGGTCACTGAAAAAAGGTCAGATGTGTCTGAGATGCTATGTAAATGTTGACAGCGTTGGCTTGGAGGCTGGAGGAGAGGGGTGAAGACAGAAGGGGGTCAAAAAAATAGTAAAGCTGACGTAGCTTTAACAGATTTTAAATTAATCTGTATTTTTAATTATTATGTCTTATTATGTGTCCGCTCTGATGCGTGGCTCACAGAGGAAGGCTAACCTGCGTGAGGACGTCTCACTAGAACACGAGCCGGGGGAACCACACAACCACTGGATCAGTGGAATGGGAACCTGGACTGGCTGTAATTTGGGAGGATGCTGGGTAATGCATGGTGGTTGTGTCGAGCCCGGAGCGCTGGAGGTCTCTGTGGTTGTACGCAAACAAGGCCGACGTCGCCCCCCCCCCAGCTTTTACACAGTCTGGCTCGCTTTGATCTGGTTCGTGAAATCATAGCAATTTGAAATTTGCATGCTCACTATACATGTGTTAAAATAGGAGCTCTGAAATGAGCCTGGAATGATCATCGAGTCTTTAAATAAGGTGTGACGGGAGATAAAAATACACCTGGAGGAAAGAAAGTGACCCAAATGCAATTAAAAGTATGTTTATTTTACATCAAATCAAATCACTGCCTCTATTTCCTTCATCTGTCCCAGCAGAGTGATCGGCCACCACCACCACCACCACCACCACCACCAGCGTCTGCATTTATTTTTCTGACGTAAATCCTTCAATCACAAATTCTTCTTCTGTAAAAAAACAATTATTTGGTTTCATTCATTCGTCTCTACTGAATAAATCCCTTCTATAATTGTTCATTAGCTCGTTAGCTCCTACGCTACACGCTACTTCTAAAACTTTCCATTAACGCGTTCATAATTTCTGTCTCCCTTAATAACAACACGGCGAGCACGTTTAAGACAGCCGCTCTGTTTCATGTGATGATTTACACCAATCGTCCAGCCGTTATTCCTGCTTTCCCTAATTACAACCACGAACACACACTTCACCCACAAACACACATCATTACAGCGCTGACACACAACACCACACACTGACTTCAACTGTCAAACGTCAACGGAGAAGGAAGTGGAAGCACGCTTTGGGGACATTACCATTATTTTGTGTTTATTTATTTATTTTTTATTTATTCCGTCTCTTATTTCGGAAAACAACCGAAGTACCTTTTGTGTTTCATTATGAAACGTGATTTTAACGTGAACGTGAGCGTTTACACGATGACGTCATCCTCTCTGCTGCCACCTTTCCGTCACATTTCTCAGCCTTTTCTGCCCAGAGACAATTGGCTGATTCACCGGTGTGTGTGTGTGTGTGTGTGTGTGTGTGTGTGTGTGTGTGTGTGTGTGTGTGTGTGTGACACCGACGCACCCGAGACGTCCACACACACACACACACACACACACACACACACACACACACACACACACACACACACACACACACACACACACACACACACTGACACTTTTAAGTGCCGTGTCGACTGTTCTCATCACCCGCCAAACGTCCCCACGCCACGTGGGGACGGTGTAACGGCTTTAACGGCTGCCGTTGGGACTGTCACACCGCGTCCAGCCCGGATTCGATCGGAACCCACGCAAAGGCTTCGTGCTCGTGTCTTTGCGTCCACTTGGAACGCGTCGCGGTGCGTGTTTCTGCGGGTTCGGCTGGGCTGCAGCGCCATCTGCTGGCAGGCAGTGGAACACGCTGTGATTCCTTGTCATCCGTCTCTGCTCCAGTGTAGACTTTTTAGACATATTTCTGAGAGTCACATGCAGAGTGGTTTGTTCCAGTGGGTCTCAGCTGACATCCTCGAGTGGAGCTCAGGATGTCTGGAGCTGGAGGCCACGGCCTTCCAGAACAGAGAGACGCTGTCTCCTCTCAAGAACATTTGCTTCAGTCCCATCGTGTCTTTAAAAAAAAAGTTCTGGCCTTCTTTGCAGCAGCAGAATAAAAATTTACTGATATTTTTGTGACCTTAATTCTGAATTTCAGGTCACATTTCTGGGAGGTGACACAAAAATCTCTTCTGCTAGAGCTGCAAACCTGACGTTTTGCTCCTGACGTTCACATTAACGATTTTATTTTGCATCACATCAGGATAATGCAGTGAGTATAAATATAAATATAATATAATATAATATAATATAATATAATATAATTATATTATATTATATTATATTATATTATATTATATTATATATTATATAAATTATATATGTTTTATTAGTGCATTTCCTCCGGGATTAATAAAGTATATATCCATCTATCTATCTGTCTATCTTAAATAAAACTCATTGGGTTCTTGTCTGTTAATGAAAAATCTGCTCGTTCTAGTCCTCCGGGCCTGACCTCCAGCGATGACGTCACTCTGTCGACCCCTGACTGTTCATTTTGGTAAACAAACACACAAACACACCACAGACGCACACATCGAGTCTCAGATGACCTGTTTGTTAAATACAGTTCATGCATTTGGGGTTAATGTGCATTTAAGGAATATTTTTTAGTTAACTGTGAACTGTGGTTCCTAAAAGAAGCGCCAGTGGTTCTAATATTCTCCTCCACTAGGTGGCAGCATTTCCCGTCACAGAAGACCAGTTTGACGTCATCCTGTCATGTATGTACTGTATGTCATACATAACTCTGATTATGTTGGACAATATAAACAAAGTGGAGATAATGTGACTTGTTTTACAGTGGGATTAAAAAAAACAACTCCTGAGAAGACGTTTAATTAATTAATTATTTATTTATTTATCATGTATATTATACTGTATGTATTATATATATATATATATATATATATATATATATATATATATATATATATATATATATATATATATATATATATATATATATATATATATATATATATATATATTAAGGTGTTTTATTCCATCTAAATATTCGTGCTTTATTCAGTTTTCACTCACCTTACGCTACCTCTCCATCCTTGTGTTTTGCTCTGTCCAGCTCTGTGGGGTTAATCCTAGCTGCTGTGACCTCTGACCCCCACCCTTGATGGATTCTTATGTAAGGAGCTGATTAAGGAAATCACACGGGAGCCGGCCGTGATCTGTAGCTGCAGGTTGGATAAGCTCTTTAACGGTGATTCCAGCTGAAAATAGCAGCGGGTAAACCCCGGTTGTTAACCACAGGTTATCACCTCTAACTGCCCCCATCTCAGGTTGTAGGAACACTTGATGGCGTTGGGAAGAGTTTTCTTCTGGTTTCCCACTCGTCAGGGCGATTACGGCTGACTTTGTGCGCTCGGCAGCCTCGTCCTCCAGTATTTTTAGCAACGGGGTTGATTTATTCTCTCATAAGTATCTGATGGTTTTCAGAACAAACCTGGACCTGGATCAGTATTTATGTCTGTGTGTTTATATCTTATTGAAAAAAAAATTTCATGCATCTGTGTGTAAAACACATCGTCCACTGTCGTAAAGTGTGTGTAATGATAAAACCTGCTGTTTGACAGGGAGTTAATTGTTCTCATATCAGCAAAAACAGTCCAAATTTGTACTTTTTATCAATATTAATTTTATCACCATGCAATATTGGTAACTTTTATTACCCTGGTGTGTCATAAAAGAAATTTGAATTCAAAATCATGCTTCAATCAGTCATATAAAATGATTGGAAAATGATTGATTGATTGATTGATTCTTCAGAAATAATCTTTTGTTGTGAAGTAAAATCATCTGGATCCTCAGGGTTTTATCGTTTGTTAATTCCAGGAAAAAAATCCTAGAAACTTGTCCTCTTTATGACTTTGATTTTATTTGAATTAATTGAAAAATCCCGGATTCTTCTCCTCTTTATTATTTTTATTTTAGTTGATTTATTTGAAAAATCCTTGATTCTTCTCCTTTCCATTATTTTGCTTTTATTTGAATTAATTGAATACGTGATGATTATCTTTCCTATCCCACAGACTTTAGATAGAATTATATGTTTACTCTAGTTTTTTTTTAGAATCTACTTCTTTTCCATCCTGTAAATCTGTCCTAAAATTGTCCTTAAATGATAAAACTAAACCACATTTACAGAACAAACCCTTCTAACAAACACGAACGTGAATTTCCACGCAGTTCATTTTGTTTCCTGTCTGTACAAACGGATGCGTCCGCTGGAGGACAGCTGAGCGGCGCTGAGGCATCAGGGGACAGCGGTCACGTGACCAGGCGCTGAGGGATTGGCTGAGAGGCGGTGTGACATCAGCGATCCTCCCACTCCCCCCCCCCCACCTCAGTCATTCTGCCTCTCTCTCTCTCTGAGCCGCTCTGTTCTTTCCTCATTTGCCTCTCCTCCTCACCCCCCCCCCTCTCTCAGAGATGGCGTGTCGGTGCTGCTGAGGCGTCCGGGGGCCCCTAACATCCACGGAGAGGACCCCCATCCCCCCCACCACTGATCTGCTTCTCATTCCTCGGGCGTCTCCTCCTCTGCCTCTGCCGTCGCCGTCCCCACCCCACCTCTCTGTGGGGGAGTCTGGGAGTCGGGCCCTGGTGGTGGTGGTGGGGGGTGGAGGGAATCAACATCATGCTTCGCTGGGGAGCCGTGCAGCGTTAGCCGTGTCCTGCTCAGGCGGGCCCCCTAGCCGCTGGATTGGTCGGTTTCTATCCGCCTGGTCGCCACGACGACGTAGGATGAGAATCTGCCATCATGATGCAAGGTGAGCATCCTCCCCCCCAAGTGATGTTCTTGTTCTCCTGCTGGGGCCGGTACAGCTGTGTGTGTGTGTGTGTGTGTGTGTGTGTGTGTGTGTGTGTGTGTGTGTGTGTGTGTGTGTGTGTGTTCACATGCTTCCTCACATCACACTCATTCCTCCTTCATCTGAAAAGCTGCTGCAGCAAAAACGAGCGTAGATCAAACCGTAGCGCAGGAGCTAAATCACAGCATGACAGATGCTGGGCCTGCATCATCATCATCACCATCATCATCATCATCATCATGCTAACATGGGTTGTGGCTATTATTAGCAAAAGGCCTGCAGTCAGCTTGCTAGGATGTCGTTTCCAGCCACACGTGTGTTGCTATCTCTCTGCTAGCGTGGCCTGGATATGTTCCACACGCGTGTAAATCACATCACAGCGTTAGCTAAGGCACCAGGACACAGGGTGGATCTGAAGAATAATGATCGATGCGTGTTGCGTGTGGTTATCATGAGGTGGGGGTATTTGATGGATAAAAATCAAATTATGACAGAGAATAAAGAGCAGGATGGTTACTGAACACCAGTCACAACCTGAAGGGGATTCTGGGTAATATTAGTTCACAAACATCCTAAAGCCAAGGCCCAATCACAACAGATCTTCAGTTGTGTGTGTTGTACATCTAACGGTGATATAATTAATGATAAAGATCCTTTTCTTCAGGTGAAGTTTGTAAACTTTCACTCGGCTGCCTTTCGTTTTTGATCACTGTTTTTTTTGATCACTGTTTTTTTGATCACGTCGCGATCGAGTCTCTAGTTTTACACCAGGTAAAGAAGTTTTTTTTTTTATTTAGCTGAGACTAAAATCATTGGCTGACGTCCCTCAGGGGGGTCTGCAGGTTTAAAACAAGTGTCTCCTCCTCAGATTCCCATGATGCTATGCTGTTTTCAGTGCATTCCTGTAAATAACATTATGTCCTACGTCTCCCAGAATGCATTGCAGTTTGCAGCTCGATGTTAAAACACCAGAATGTGCTTCACTTTGCTGTGCTGTCATTGGACGGTACACCTGATGGCGTCGCCATCCCGATGGAAATGCTGCTTGAGCCAACCACCAACGCTCTGGGGGGGGGGGGTCCTGGCATCCTGTTTGCCCCCCCCCCCCACTCACATTGTTTGGGCTCTAATGAAGTGGACGCATTGATCAGCCCTTCCTGGTGTTTTCACTCCATTTTATTTAGTGGGGAGGGGGGGACACTTAAGGAGATTAAACCCCCGCTGCTCCGCTTCACGTCCTTTATTCCATCCTGATGGAGTCACTGCTTTCCCCACAACGACAGGCTGTCATGTTTACTTTTGAATTTTGATTTGACCGTTGTAATAAGAGCTGGAATTCTCCCTGATGTTGCCCCCCCCACCCCCACCCCCTCACCTTCCTTCCATCTCCACCAGGACTGAAGAATCGAACCAGGAAAGCGTTGGGCTTACGGAAGAAAGACAGGCATCCAGACGCAACGTGAGTGACGCCTGGATCTGTTCTTACAGAGGATTATGATTTCAATCGTATTTATTGGCGTTTTACAAGTTTTATAGAATTCTATTGGTGAGAAAAGTTTGGAAAAAAAATGTTGAAAAAGCTTCAAACTTTACTGAACGTTGATGGAATGTTTTCTTCTGACCTCAAACAGGAGCTCACCTGACAGAGAAGGAGGAGGAAGCGGAAAGAGAGGAAGTGTGAGTTCATTTTCACACCTTCAGTGAACAACGCTGTCGTTTGTAGCGTCCCACAGTCGCTTATAGTTGGTTATTCATACGGATTCAAAATTAAAGAAAATAAAAAAAAATCAAGTAAAATGTGTTAAATAGACACATTTTAAATAAGATGTCATCAGGAAATATGGAGGATTCCTGCAGAAATTGGACATTTATTAGAAAATAAAATGCATCAGTGCATAACGTGCATCACTTAACGTAACTTTTATTTAAGTAAAACTATTTCATCTACTTGATTTTTCCTTAAAGGAAATGACCAAAACTCCAAAATAAAAGCCCAAATGCTGATGTGATGATTTCATATATTTGTCGTTTACATAATTATTATTCTTATTCCACTAATCTGTCGTTTCTGTGCTAGAAAAAGGCCAACGGCGCGCCGAACGGTTTCTACGGGGAGATCGACTGGGACCGATATGTAAGTAACCGAGTAACGCCGAGTCAGCACGACCTCTCGCCAGAAGGTCGGCCGTCTCTGAGGAATCCGCGAAATGCGATCCGGGAGTGGTTGTTCGCCGATGCTTCCGTTGCCGTGACGACCTCCGTGTTTTGCAGGCTTCTCCCGACGTGGACGACGAGGGCTTCAGCGTCCGGCCCGGCGACGAGGGCGGTGATATCCTTCCTGTAAAACCATCGACCTGTTGGGTCGAGAGACGGGTCGGATGTTCTCCTCATCGGTCAACTGCACCACAAATCCATCGACTTTTCAGCGTTTGAACTTGACGCCCGCTCACCAGCGTCCAAAGGAAAGCAGTTTTTCTCCTCCAGCGACTCGGAGGAGGAGGAGGAGGACAGCAAGAAGAAATTCAAGATCAAGATCAAGCCTCTGGTGTCGGACGGCGCCAAGCGTTTCCCTCCATCGATGGACGAGCTGAAGGCCTCGGTGGGAGGACTGGCACTGTCCCCGTCGCTGGTGGGTGACACACACACACACACACACACACACACACACACACACACACACACACGTTTTAATTTCATATAATACCTCTTTGCGTCTCACGTCATCCTTTCTATTTTTGTCTTTTCTCTCCTAACTTCCCCGCCGTCTCCTCGCAGAAGAGAAGTCCAGTAAGTTCATTTTCACATCTACCACTTCCTGTCACTTCCTGTCACTTCCTGTCACTTCCTGTCACTTCCTGTTTATAGATTCCCTTTGAGTCTGCATGCAGTTTATTACGGCAAAACACAAAATGAGCACAATACACACAGAAAGCTGCAAATCGATTGATTTATCAATGGATTGTCAGTGGGCATTACATGTTAGTCCGATTGTTCCACACGCGTGTGACAGTGTGTGTAGAGATGTGTGTGTGTGTGTGTGTGGTTTTTAGCTGTCGTCCATGTGACTGATGTGTCATCACTCTCTGACCCAGGTGTGTTCTCTCTTCTTTTATGCTGGCCTCAGAGACGCAGCCCGGTGAGTCTCCATCGCCCCCTGGTGGCTGTTTGAAGCAGTTTATGATTGAAGGCAAAGCAGGAAGTTGAGAGGATAGCCAATAAAATAAGAAGAAGTCTCCTCAAAAGATCTAATATAATAAAAATTCACAAAAATTCAAGAATTCGGTGTGGATGCTTAAAGTATTTTTTTTTCCTTTTCAGGGGCAGATAAAAAGGAATCTGTCATGTAAGTACGCATCGCTGGGAAGCGTCCAATAGAAGTGTTTCACACGAGGAGCTGATTGGCCGATGTTTGTCTCTCAGGTGAGGAGATCGTCCGCCCTAGACGGTCCACCCCCACCCCCAGTCCTGCCCCCGACACCCCCAGGTTTGTCCGTTTATCCACCACCACCATCACCACCATGAAGCCGTGTTCCCGCCTCCGATCACTGATTGTTCGCCGTCTTGCAGTGACAGGAAGTCGCAGAACCTTCCCGCCTTTTTCGGGCTGCCTTCAGAAGCCAAGTCCTCCAGATACGACGGTGCGTCTCGATTTTGATTGGACGTGACAAGATTGACCTCAGCGACCTCAGTTTGACCTTTTCTTTATATGTCCCAGTGGTTCCTGCTGATTTGTGGGGGCATTCCCGACCGCGATCCGATTCGCTGCTGAGCAGGAGTTTCCCGACCGGCGGTGAGTCGACCCGATTCTTACGTTATGGCGTCCATTTTTTTTTTTTTTTCGCTGAGCTGACATCATCTGTCTTCCTGGTTTTAGCTCCGCCTCCACTTCCTCCCAAAAACATTCCGTCCAGGAGTCGTTACGGCGTTCCTCCTGATCCCGCTGGTGAGTTCATCCCGTCGTCAAGGGCAACCGCAGCATCCGGTTTTCCGATGACCTGAGGGTGTTCTCTTTCTCTCGCAGCTGATCTACCCAATGGGAGGGCGGCTCGTAGCTCCGCCCCCATCTACCTGAGCATCCTATCCCCCGCCTCCTACCGAGGCTGCCCCGCCCCTGAAGCGGACGACGTATTCGGCCCCCCCGCGGACAGCCCCCACCGCACCAGCGAGGACGCGTCCTCCCCCAGATGGGTGACGTTCGCCGAGGCCCGGCCCCCCCCGCCCGACGAACCCGCCCCCCCTCCTCCTCCGCCGGACTCCCCCCCCCCGGACACGCCCTCGTCCACGCCCTCCACCCCGTGCCTGTCTCCGGGACCGCCTCCGAATGAGCCCCCCCCATCGCCGCCGCCGTTCTCCCCCGGCTCCTCCCCCACTCCTCCTCCGTTCACGCCACCGGGCTCCCCCCCCTCCATCACGCTCGGACCCCCTCCTCCAGACGAACCGGCCCCCCCGCTGCCTCTGGACTTCTCTCCGTCCGACTCGCCCCCCCCCTGCCTCGACGACGACGACGCCGTCGACGAGGAGGTGCTGCAGTTTGTGGAGTACTCGTCCTCCCCCGCCCCCACCAGCCCCGTACCCCCCCTGCCAGCCGGGTGGAGGTCCCCCCCGGTCG
Organism: Antennarius striatus; assembly: GCF_040054535.1. Classification (NCBI taxonomy): domain Eukaryota; kingdom Metazoa; phylum Chordata; class Actinopteri; order Lophiiformes; family Antennariidae; genus Antennarius; species Antennarius striatus. The sequence goes on along the minus strand of NC_090793.1, from coordinate 19,740,034 downwards.
GGGTCCCATCCCCGTTGGTTCTGGGGGGCATTGGGGGGAAGAGGACTCCAGAGGGGGGGTACCTAAGAGAAGATACCCCCGACTTCAGGGCCACGCCCCCTCCGCTCCCCCCCACCACCTACAGGTCCATCATGTCCTCCCCAGGACCCTACCCGGGCAGCAGTGAGTACCCCCCCCCCCTTTTTTTTTTCTTTGACACACTTGCATTAGCATGCTACGCTAACATCTCCATCCTGCAGGCCCCGCCTCCCCAGCTCGTCCGGCCACGCCCCAGTCTCGCGGCAGCCCGGTACCCCCGCCCCCGCCTCCTCGCCCATCGTCACGCCCCAAGCTGCCCCCGGGGAAACCCATCCCGGACCTGGTAGGGGGCAAACCGGTTTAACCCTCGCTGCGCCGGTCGCCGTGACGATTCAAACCTGTTTCCTGTCTCCAGTCTCGACCCTTCAGCCCCCCCGTGTCGGGCAGCCCCCCGCCGTTTGCCCCCCTGGCCCGGGCCGAGAGCACCTCCTCCATCTCCTCCATCACTTTGCACAGCGCCGCTTCCACCCCCACCTTGGGGAGGGACCTGAACACGTCAGGTAAACGCGTCACGGCGTCACCTTCTCCGTCTTCATGTTGCTCATCTTCGTCCTTTTGCATCACCGTCTTGTCTTGTCCCCCCCCCCAACCACCACCACCACCACCACCGGTCTGCCTCGTGTCCCCCCCCCCCACTCAGACGCTTCACACCCTCTGGTATGGTTTGACCACGGCAGGTTTTACCTGGCGTTTGAAGGTATCCATCCCATCCTTCTCGCTCACCTTCACCTTCAGTGTTCTGGTTTTCCGTCCGCGTGTTTTATTTCCCATGTTTATCCCGGACAGGATGCTCCAGAGGCCCCAGCCCCCTCACCATGGGGCCCCAGGACACGTTACCGGTGGCGGCCGCCTTCACAGAAACCATCAACGCCTATTTCAAAGGCGCCGACCCCACCAAGTAGGCCCCCCGGTGGCGCGCGTGAGAAACATCGGCGCGGCGATGAAACACGTTTTTTGAGCCTCTGTCCGTCCTTCTGTCGCAGATGCGTGGTGAAGATCACGGGAGAGATGGTGCTCTCCTTCCCCGCCGGCATCACCAGACACTTCTCCAGCCAGCCGGCCCCCCCCGTCCTCACCTTCAGCATCAGCAGCTACGGCCGCCTGGAGCAGGTCCTGCCCAACCCGCAGCTGCTGTGCACGTAAGATTAGCGTAGTTAGCGCTTTGCATTCACAATGCATGCAGGACGTTAGCGTTAGCTTCTCATCCCTTAGCGATCCCGCGACAGACGGCTCCGACTGCAAGGAATTCTGGGTGAACATGCCCAACCTGATGAGCCACCTGAAGAAGGTGGCCGAGCAGAAGCCTCAGGCGACCTACTACAACGTGGACATGATCAAGTATCAGGTGTCGGCGGCGGGGATCCAGGCCACGCCCCTCAACCTGGCGGTGAGCTGGCGAGGCGACGCCCTCAGCGCGGATCTCAGAATCGACTACAAATACAACGTGGAGGCCATGGCTGCGCCGGCGCCGCTGCACGACGTCCACTTCCTGGTTCCTGTGGATGGAGGCGTGGCCAGACTCCAGGCCATGATCCCTCCCGCCACCTGGTAAGGATTTGGAGCGTTCGGGTCGACCCAGCAGCGTTTGCGACCCCCCTCAACCACCAGGAGGAGATGCTTGACATGAAGGCATTGATCTCATATCAGCGTCATTCTGTCTGTGACGCCCATTTCTTTGTCTTACAGGCATGAAGAGCAACAGACGATCCAGTGGAGAGTCCCCAGCCTCTCTCATCGGTCTGAAAATGGAGGTGAGAGTCACGTTGTGCTCGTGAATGCTAAACCTGAACTCATCGGAACTCTTTTCAATACCTGACGTCAAGACATTTACGTTAAATGCATGTGCAATAGTGCAAAAAGTGACTTGTTAAAAGTGGGAAAACTGAAGAGGGTTCACACGACCTCCTTCAATTCATTCTTTGCAGCATCTTAAAAGCAACTGGAACCAATGCAGACTGCAACATCCCGCGACACCCCTGAATTCAAAATTTTACCCTGACCTACTTGCATAGTTCAAAGATCAAAGCTCTTGCTCTGACCTACTGTCATAGGTCAAAGCACTAGCTTTGATCTACGGTCTTACACTGGCCTTCTCCCTCGTCTTTCTATCTTATCTGGTTCCTGAGTGTCCAAAAGTTGAAATCTGACCTTGACCTAGTTTTCTCAAGGTCATCATCTCATTTTTATCCCCTTGCTGCCTGAGTCATGTGCTTTTTGTTTCATCTTTCTATCTAATGGTTGAAGCGGGATGTAAAAACAGCCCAAATGAAAGTCAGTCATACGGTAACACTGTGTCCGGGTCCCACAGGGGTCGGGGCCCTTCTGGGCCGGTTCCAGATGACGGAGGGTCCGTGCAAACCTTCCCAGCTGGCGGTGCAGTTCACCAGCGAGGGGAGCACTCTGTCAGGGTGCGACATCCAGCTGGTCGGCACCGGCTACCGGTTGTCATTGGTCAAGAAACGATTTGCTGCAGGTCAGTGGTCACATCTTCATGTTCCAAATGTTCTGATCCAAACGCTGGCAGACGCTCGGTGCTTGGCCCCGCCCTTCTCTCTGACATGTTGAATTTTTTTGCTTCGCAGGGAAATATTTGGCGGATAATTAGCGGTGCTGTTTGTGAATGGAACCAAAAGAATCAATGGCTTTTTGACTGTGAAGACTCTGGATCCATCCCATGTTTCTTTATCTTTTGGTGGAGGGAATTAAACGATGAACGGAACATACCACACAGATGACACAGCTCCATATTCAGTAGACTGACAAATGCTGAGTCAGCAAGTAAATATAAATCATCAGTTTCAACGCTTCTGGATTAAAACAAAGGAAAAGTGAGTCTTAATTTTACTTAACGTTACATGAAATGTAGATTGACGATCCAGCCTTCATTTCAGTTCCTTTAGTTTAACTGGTTGTGTTAGTAAATCCACTCTATAAGATAGTGTGATTATATTCTAGAAACAATCTTAAACAAGGTGGAAAAGAACGAAAGAAGAATAAAAACACAGAATGAGGTTCCTGCCACCTCAGATCAGGTGTGACCTGACTTTACTGGAACGTGTTTCAGTGTAATCAGAGTTTGAAATATCCCTGCTATCATCATGGGATGAGAAGTTATCGATCAGATCGATCGGTTCAGAACGGCGCTGGAATGACTTGCAGCTGCGCTCCGAATGCAGGATTATATCCGGACCTCGGTCTGAATCACGTGACGGGGATTTAGAACACAGGAAAGCTTTGTTTGTTTGCAAACACATGAAAGAAATGGTGATCAAGCAAAGGATGTTTAACCAGAGCAGAAATATTACATTTATTTTATATTCAGTAAAAGTGAACGTAAAGAAATGTCGGTCACAAACTCCTGAGCTTAACTTTCACTACAAGTTTTTACATTTTCAGTTGGCATAATAAATATTTCTACATCAAATTGAACATTTAATTTAATTTAATTTAATTTAATTTAATTTAATTTAATTTAATTTAATTTAATTTAATTTAATTTAATTTAATTTAATTTAATTTAATAGCACATGCTTCCTGCACCTTTTTGTAATCTATCATCTGTGGATAATAACAAACAATTTTGTATCATAATTGTGTTTTTTTTACATTAATAATTTCTCTACAAAATCAAATTTATGTGCTTGCAACAGAAAACTTGTTTTACCCTCCAAACGCCCTGTTCTATGGTCGGGATTGAGGCCCGTAGATGAATATCGGTGTTTTCACATGTGCAGCCTCAACATCTCGTTTGATGTTGCCATGACGCCCACATGATCAGAGTGTCGATCCCTGCATCACTTCTGTGTGAACATGCAATGCTTCTGTAACATCAAGGGGATTTCTGCACGACGAGCAGAAGCTGCTGCTTTCACCTGAACGGTTGATTCCATTGCAGGGAGGGTGTTAAGATGAAGAGTTTGCAGAGACGGGCGTGAGTGCCATATGGAGCTTGTAGGTTTAGATGTGAAGGGACCTGAGCTGGAGACGGTAGGAGATGAGTTGCCTTGAAATGCTGCTTAATAATTCATTTTACTTTATTTAATGGGTGTTACTGTCACAGAGCGAGGAAATTAAATTCTTTCAATAAGACAGCTCTATTCCCTGTGTCCTGTTGGAGTTTTTTCCTTTTCCACCATGTTGAATAAATGTTTTATCATTTTCTAATAGCAATATTTAAAAAGTTAAGTGTAAAAAGTGTACATAAAAGCTATGTTTGGACTCTTTCTCTGGGCATATGGATGTGTCTGTGATCGTCTCTTGGTTTATTGATGTCAGAACTCATCACACATTAGGCTGTATGTGATGCCGCCGCTCCATCCAGTTGTTTTACATGTGGGTTTCTTGTGCAAAAAAAAATAAAAATACTGTTGATGAATAACAGTGCCGCATGAAATCTACATCTGTCCGTCACCAGTCTCATCAAAGCAAGAGCATTTTATCGTACAATCATGCTGTGAGAGGAAGATTGTTTTGCCTTCACTTAAATCTCCCATCTCTGCTTTGCTGTCGTTGCACCATCAAAATCTCGTCGTCAATAAATTTGTCATGTATTCATAGATATTTCCATCCCATGCATCTGATATAGCTGTTTGATATTCTCCTGTGTTTGACGTTCACAAAAAACTCACCTTAAATTTAACTCCACTCATGGCTTCATGTCACATCTAAGATGTTGACGTGTTTCTACATGGTTCAGGCTGACTCACAGTTCAGACCTGGGAGAGATTTTTTATTTAATTAATTGTAAGAAAGTGTATTTTTCAATTTGACTGAGATTAACAGTATTTTTATGTTAATAATAATGCTTAAATTTTTCTTTGCCTTATTTCTGAGCATACTCTAAGTCCTCCTACATTTGGGGAAGGGAGGGGGTCCTGTAAATGTTTTTTTTTTTTTGTAAAACTGTATGGCTGTTTGTTCTTTCACTCCATTAGACACTGAATATGCAAACCTTTCATGTAAATTTCCCATCCAAAGATTTTGAAAGTAAATATATGAACAAATCAATATAATGTCATACCTGTTTTACTTGGTAATAAAGAAGAGAAATTATGAAATATTGATCTGCCTCTCGTTTGTACACAGAAATAAAAGACTTTAAGAGTGATTGTAAAAAGTCACATATAATGTAATATACAGTACAATAAATCATCTACCATTAATTCAAAGTGTTGCTGCAAGACTGAAGACGAAGATTATGGAGCTACATTTTACCTAATTTAAAATCTCTGCAGTGGCTACCTGATTAATTATTGATTTTTAAATTATTTTCTTAAGTTGTCAGGTACTGTATGGCTTTGTATTAAACTATACCACATGAATGTGTCTAGGTTATAAATCAGGAAGGTCCATCAGACCGCTGACTCTACTTATTTAACTTGTTTTACTCAAAACTGGAGTAAAACATACATTTTTGAAAGCATAAAATAAATAATCTGTCTCTTAAATTGTGTCTTATTATATTTATTTATAGTATTTATACTTATTTACTATTATTATTATTATTATGATTATATTATTTTAGTAGTAGTACAGTACTAGTAGCAGTAATAGTAGCTTTAATATTTTTCTAATTAGTTCTTTTCTTCTTTTATTATTTCCCTGTTGTTTTACCCTTTAAATCACCTAAAATAGTCTCAAACTTCATTTGAGCGTCTTTTGTTTGTTTTCTTTTATAAATAAAGTTTGACAAATTGAAGTCGGTGACCTTTAACCTGAAGAAAACCGATCTGTTTTCATTATCCCTAGTTACAGAGATTGAGGGGCGGGGACTCTGCTGAGCAGGAAGTTCTCGTGCGTGAGAACCTCTTCCGCTGATTGGGGGCCGATTGTAACCATGACAACAGGACGCGCTGCGACCAGCTTATCCTAATAAGACCGAATTCGGTAATAAAAATAGCATCATGCTAACCTCTTCATGTTTCCGTAGGTCTTCTGCTCGCTGTAATGTTATTTAAAGTTAGCCAAAACAACAAATAATTTAAAATTAATGTTTTAAACGCTATATTTGTGTGTTTTTGTCAACTCGGGTTAGCGGATGTATGCTAGCTAAATGCTAACTGGATGCTCACATAGTTTAATGAAGTTACCATCAAGACACATTGACCAACTATTTAACCGGAGGAGAGGCTGTCATGTCGGATCAGCACAGAGATAAACCCCAGAGGAGAGAAAGGAGGACAAGCAAGGCCCTCTCAGATGGAAGCCATGGATTCAGAGGGAAAGAAACAGCTGGCAGAACCAAGGAGTGAGTATACTGTAATGCAAATCTATTTTTTAAATAATTTTAGCAGAGAAAATTCCCAGAAAAGTTTGTTTGAAACATTTCAGTGGCTGTCAGTTTCAGTCAGGCGGTGTGATCATATCGTGGTCCTCTTTCTGACATAAAAAACTGTTTTTCAGCTCTATAAGCACGGTATCCTACATAGATGAACTGGGACACAATGACGACAATGCCAGGATGTTCACAACCATGGAGAACACTTACCAGCTGGGTGAGACAAACACCGATCACCTCCATTCATAACAATCACACTGTCACCTAAGCTACATACGAGCTGTAAAAGCTGTATTCAGCTGTGATTTTGGGTCCTAATTAGATTTAATTACAAAATTTTGTATTAATTTTATCTGTTCAAGTTTAGTATCACATGCAAATACTGATTTCAAAATAACGGTTTAGCCCCAAAACTCAAAAATCTTACTAAACGCTGCTGGTTTTTAAGCAGTGGAACTGGAGGAGCAGAAATACATCTAATCAAATCATCATGGTTTCGCTCACTAAGCGCTATGTAAGAGTTAAAACTTATTTGCTATGATTTTGTCTTTGTTTTGGACCACAGGACCGAACAAACGTTTTCCTATCCCTGCTGTCACAGACATACTGAAAGACGTTCTGACCAGTTACCTCCAGCAGGAGAAATACGAAGCAGAATTGTCTCAAAAAATGACCAAAACAATCTGTGAGGTAAAAAAATTTGAAAATCCATTCATGCAAACCTTTTGAATAGATGGAGTCAACCCATTCTTGGGTTTGCCTCTCCAGGTTATTCGAGCGCGTGTGAAGGACCTCATGATTCCCAGATATAAGACCGTTGTCTTGGTCCACATCGGCCAGCTGGCGGGACAGAGCATGCAGATCAGCAGCCGCTGCCTGTGGGACGCGTCCAACGACACCTTCGCCTCCTACTCCTTCAAGAACAGCTCTTTGTTTGGTTTGGCGAGTGTGTACGCTGTTTACTTTGAGTGAGTCCTGGAGAAATCAAGACATTTTAGCCATTCTTTTATTATTTTTATTAAAAAGAAAAAAATTCTTTTAGTATATCAGGAACGAATAAAACGATTAAACAAGATTTTGTAGCCAAATTTCAAGGTGATTTTTTATTTTTGCAAAATCACATCATCCTGATATCGTTCTAAAAAATTAGACTTCAGACAAATGAATGACAGGTTGTGGCCATTCGCCTCTAGCAAAGCATGGAAAGGTCATTCCTTCGACAGCCGATTTCACAACAGACAGACATCAGCGCCTGTTCTTGGTCTCGTCGGTGGCGGTCCATCTGTAGCACAACCTCTGTCTTAGGTTTTGGTTCTCTGCTCCCTACACAGACACAAACTTTGTTACGTGGAGTCAGAGTCATGCTTTTGTGTTTGATTCTAAATCTACTCACTGCTTTGCAAAGTCTCCTCTTCTGCCATCAGTCTTCTCCACCTGGATCCTCCACAGGTGAACACTACGGCCCGGAGCAGCGCCCGCCCACACAGCCTCAGTGGGTTTATGTTATCCTCTGTGTGAACCCGTGTTAAACACAACATGCACAGCAGCAGCACAGGCAGGAGAAGGGATCTCATGTTGGTTATTGTCAGAAAACACCTGCTCAGGTCAAACCTTTTATGCCGCGTGTCTGGTGATGTCAGGCGTGTTATCGTGCGTTATCTTTAGTAATCACCGTGTGCTTTTAACAACGGATGTCAATCTAGTCATTCAGGATATGTGTGGGAATCCAGGTTATTGTTTAGATCACTGATTGACTACATTTTCGTAAATGTTAAAGGGAAGAATTGCTCTTTCAGTGTCTGAAATTAGGGTTTTTATTGCCATGGATTAAGTAAAGTGTTGCCTAATGGGTTGCTGGAGACATGTGTCTTACAACAAGATGAGGTGATGGCTCTCTGCGTAGCAACATAATGGAGTGTGTGCCGATTATCATGAACACAAATCAGTGATTCCAAGAAGGGACACTTGCATTAACCGCTAGACTTGTCAAATTGAACTCATCATGGAAGGTTCAAAATAGTAATTACCGGTGTGACGGTGGGAACATTACTTACATGATACGATCAGAATTAATATTTGTATTATGAATGTGTTTTTTAGCAAAGAAAGTCTTGTTGACGTATAAAATTTCATTGTTGTTTGTTGGGAATTAGATCTTTGAGTAAACTCAGTGCTTAAGATTGGAGTTGTGCAGTTTCACTGTTTATGAAACATTTGAATAGCAAATATGTTTTCCTGGAATTCAATATAGTTTTGAACCTGATGTGTTAATTGACTTTTGTTAATTATTCAAGGACATCTTTTCAGGATTTGTTCTCTTGTCAAGGGAATACTTCCTTGTTACTAATTTTCTAAAGAATTATAATATCTATCTGTCTGTCTGTCTGTCTGTCTGTCTGTCTGTCTGTCTGTCTGTCTGTCTGTCTGTCTGTCTATCTATCTATCTATCTATCTGTATATTTTTACTTTTCACAGATTCATAAAATACAATTTATCCGTATAATCCCAGCCTTCCATATATGGAGAGTTTTATTATTGCCCTGGATTTAGTTGAGATTTCCATGTCAGGATATTTTTATATTGATCGTCTAGTTCATATTGTTTCACATTTTAGTGACACATTTTAGGAATAACTATATATTTCTCAATGGTAAAGATAAAAACATAATCTAAAATCAGCTACCGTTCCCGGATTGACCCAGCTTTAAAATCATCTGACTTTAAAATTTTATTTTATTTTTAACACGGGAATATTCCAATATCATCATCAAAATATCAAACGCGTCGCTGTAACAAACACGCGCCTCTCCTTCGCCCCGCCTCCGACGGCACGCTGGTTGGTAGGCGGGGCTCTACATCCGGGAGCTGACGCTGACCTGTGACGTAATCCTGCAGGATTGCGAACATGGCGGAGGTAAGAAAGTGAAATAAATATTAACAAAAACTAAATTTATGTCGCATGTTTGCTTGTAAAATTAAAATTTACACATCGCTCGTTTAATTCCGCTTTTATACACAAAATTCTGACTCAACTGAGTGCGATGCTAAATATTAGCCGTTTCTCGCCACTAGGATGTTTTGTAAACTTCGGGTTTAGCTAACATTAGCTGCTGTAGCGCTGGTGATGGAGGCTAGCTACGACATTAGCGATGTTACTTGGCGGTTCTCTTAAAGATTAATTAACTATTCATATTCAGGTTTTTTATTAGATATATGACGATAGACCCATGGTTAGAGATATTTTGTGTGGTGATATAATAATTACTTCCAGGTCTATGATATTAAGCTTATATTTGACGCGTTAGCTAAATATATAATGTAGATTTAAGTTAGCATCTAATTTGCAATGTTCGGTAATTAACCCAGTAATAACTCTATTTTATAGTTAACTGTGTTTCAGTGTGGGCTGTAAAAAGATCTGCATTTATATTATTATTAGCATTGAATTACTTTTTTTTTTTACACAGTAAAGTATATTTTTCGCACTTCTTTGTTTCTTTTTCGTTTTGTTAACTGCGCGCTTTTTCCGCACTCCAGTATTTCCCTGTCACGATAAATCTGATTTTCTGAGTCACACACAGAGAAAACATCTGTTGTAATTTTTTAGATGCTATTTAATAGATGTTCATTTCCATATTTAGTAATTTTTACCTCTCTTTTTCGTTTTCCAGCCCTCCCTCGGGAATACGAGCCCAGGTAAGGTTTGAGCTTTTGATTGTGTTTCTGGATATGTGATGTATTTTAAGTATTTGAACAACAACCATGCAGCCTGTGTGTACACACACACACACACACACACACACACACACACACACAACACACACACGTGCTTAAATCATATTGAACTTCATGCATAAATTATGAGTTTAATGATCTTTAAAATTTCATTATTAAAATTTTATCCAATTAAATTCCGGATGTTGTTGTTGATGTTTGAAATGCGACGGAGTGAAGTCTGTTGTAATAACATGTCTGAAAAGAAAATAAACTGAATAAATAGTTTTTCATTTGAACTATTTGTGATTTAATTTTGAATAATTTAAATTTATTAATGTTTCAAGGGTGATTAGAAAATGCTTTCTATGAAGCAAGTACCAGTTTTGGAATGACCCCCCTTGTAAATTTTACCTCCCTATCTAGTAGTTTATTACAATGTTGGAGACCCCAAAGTCTGATTCTATATGGAATTAATTACATCAAGTATTTCTTTCAAACACTTTCTCAATCCAAATAGACCGTTAACTTTGCGGTTTCTTCCCAGGAGGTTCAGCTGGTTCCGATGACCATGACTTCGACCCATCAGCGGACATGCTCGTCCATGACTATGATGATGAACGCACGCTGGAGGAAGAGGAAATGTTGGAGGCTTCAGACGAGACCAACGCCAATGAGATCGAAGATCTCGCGCGGGTGGGTTTGCGGCTCAGAGCACATTTGCTTTTGTCGCTCTTATCTGGCAGTTTGCTGTTTAGATTTGCGCGTCACAACTTTTGGATGTGGAAATAATGTCGTGTATTAAATCTGATTTTTGCATTCTGCTCTTTATTTTCATATTACAGTGATTTAATGCAACATTTCTTTCAACAGGAGGGAGAAATGCCCATTCACGAGCTGCTGAATATGTACGGTTATGGGGGCGGTTCACCACCAGATGAGGAAGAAGAGGAAGAAGAACCAGAGGAAGAGGAAGATGATGAAGAGGACGAGGAGGAGGACCTAGACAATGATGACAGCAGCAGGAGCACAGAGGAACTGAAAAGAAGTGAGGTGTGTCTGTGTTTCAGTCTCTTCAATCTGGTTTCCTTAAACCTCCATCTGACTGGTGAAGTGAGTTCTATCTACAACCTCTGTGTTACGTCTGTGTTTTTAGGGCGACAGTGCTAAGAACTCGTCGGGACAGTCCGATGAGGCCCAGGGAACCTCTGAGGGCCGCACGCGCTCAGTCCGATCCCTTGGCACAGCAGAACTGATTCGCCCCCAGAAACTGAAGTACTTTGAAAGTAAGTTTTGTTGACATTTCTTTATGTTTCTTCATCATGTTGTCTGTCGTGTGACGTCTGTTCTTCACTGATTGTGTCTCAGGTAATAACGACGCAGAGGAGGAGTCAGATGAAGATGAAGACTACGTTCCATCTGAAGACTGGAAAAAGGTGCGTCAGATGCTTCAGACGCAATCAAACATCTCAACAGTCTATTTTCTGACAAATCAAGTCACAGATAATAAACTTTATTAGTTTTTTATCTTCCAGTTTTAACTGTGTCTTCATTCCCAACAGGAAATCATGGTGGGCTCCATGTATCAGGCTGAAACCCCCGTTGGCCTCTGTAAATATAAAGACAATGAAAAAGGTGAGCTGGCTGTGTGTCGACTGTCCACACACGATAATTCCGAAGCTGTTCGGCCTCTCTGGCTCCAAAGGAAGTGAAGCTGACGCTGGCGTGTTTCCTGTCATTCGTCCTGTAGTTTATGAAAACGACGACCAGCTGTTGTGGAACCCCGAGTGTCTCCCTGAAGGAAAAGTGGTGGAATTTTTAACGGAAGCCTCGAGGCGGACGGGAGAGGAGAAGGGAGTGGACGCGATCCCAGAGGGGTCCCACATCAAGGACAACGAACAGGTACGTCTGTCGTTTGTTCATGATGACGTCAGACCAGGTGAAGCAGCTTGATGACCAGAAACCGATGAGAGAAGTTCTTTTTGTCTGTAAGGAAACGATTGAATCAAACAGTTTTCTTTCTTCTTTAGTGGTTTTTCACAGTTTTCTTCCTTGTTTCGCTGCAGGCTCTGTACGAACTGGTGAAGTGTGACTTTGACACAGAGGAAGCTCTGAGAAGACTTCGGTTTAACGTCAAAGCAGCCAGAGGTGACTTCAGCGTCGTGTTCTTCCTGCGGTCTGGTGGGAAGCTTCACCGCCGTGAGACTAATTCTTCTCTCCGTTTCAGAGGAACTCTCCGTCTGGACTGAGGAGGAATGTAGAAACTTTGAACAAGGACTAAAAGCTTATGGGAAAGACTTTCATTTAATTCAGGCCAACAAGGTGAGAGACGGTTTTCAACCACTTCCTTCAGCATGACCGCATATCGTTACATCAAAACCGTTTTGTGTTACTTTTTATGTATTTTGATCAGCTACATTTCAACCTCGTTTTTCACGTTGATCAGTTTTGGATGATGAAATGTCAGATTAACGATCGATATTTTGATTTTTGTCACATTTGAACTGATTCAGCCTCTTGAAATGATAATAATGGTGATTTCATGTCTGCTGAATTAAACTTTTTCAGGTGAGAACTAGGTCTGTAGGAGAATGTGTGGCCTTTTATTACATGTGGAAGAAGTCTGAGCGTTATGATTTCTTTGCACAGCAAACCAGGCTGGGGAAAAGGAAATACAACCTTCACCCCGGCGTCACGTAAGTTGTTTTTAACACCGTTTCAAATCAAATCGTACATGTTTGATAGAAAGAAAAGCTATTTTAGCGTTTCTGGATTGTTGTCTTGATTTATAACCGCGGTGAAAACGTCAGAATCCGATGATGGCGTGTTTTCCGTGATTTAACGTCTCGTGCGCCGCTGTCTCATCAGGGACTACATGGACAGACTGCTGGATGAGACGGAGAGCGCCACGTCCAGCAGGGCGGCGTCGCCTCCTCCCACCACCTCCAGCAGCAGCGCCAGCCACTCGGAGAGGGAAGACAGCAGCAGTCAGAACGGTGAGACCCCCGCGAGCCAATTAACGAACGAATACCGTCCTCCAATCAGCAGCTGCCGTTCGGTGTCTGACGCCACGCGTCTCTCCTCTCCTGCAGGCATCGGGAGCCACGGTTCGAGCCACCCGACAGACTTCCCTCAGTTACTCCCAGCCAATCAAGTCAAAGCTGAGCCACTTCAGTCCAACGGCTCCGCCCACCCCGTGGTGGAAGCCCCTCCTCCCATTCCAGACAGTAACTCCAACGGCTGCAGCCAGCCGAGCGCGCCCAGCCATGACCGGAACGGCTCCCTGGAGCCCCCGGCGGACGTGGCGCCGGCGCAGGAAGTACCCGCCAAGAGGTGCAGGATGGAGGCGGAGCCAATGGGCCAAAGCGAGCTGGAACCAACCAGAACGCAGGAGAACTGAAGGACTCAGAGCGCCGCCATTGACTCGTAGATGCTCAGCCGGGGCGGAATCGTTGGCCCACCCCCCCCTCCACTCACCGCGTGATTAGCAACATGAGCTCGCCTGAGAGCGATGACTAAGGTCAAAGGTCACTGAAGATCACACCTTGAAGAACACAGCCAACCAAACTGAAGCCGGCCCCCCCAGGACAGGGTAGTGGCCCCCAGACTCCCCTCAGCCCATCCATGTTGTGACTACCTGAAAGACTCATCCAAAGTACCGCCGTCATCCGAACGCCACTCGATTCCCCGTCTGGAAAGTGACAAAAACGTTTGCCAAGCATTTCCTGTTCCTGTTTGTACTCGAAACAAATCACCTGCGATATTTTTTTACACGAGAGATATTTATATTTTGTAAACAAACACAAACTATGATGGATGAACGTCGGTTTTCCCACAGGAATAATGTTAAAGAGGGTCGAAGCAGACGGACGTGACGAGTCCGGCTCCCTTTTTTGTTGCACTTTGGTTTCGTTTCTCGTCGTCATCGAATCACGTCCACTCCGTTCCTGATCCCACTCGGGCCTCGTTTTGTGGTTGTAAATGAACCGTCGGGTTCGAGTCCCCGTCGGGTTCGTTTGTGCGGAGCAGCTGACATCAGTGATGTCCCGTATCAAAGTCACGCCGAAGATCTCTATATTTTTGGATTTTCATGGTCAGTGCTTTGCTCGACGCTTAGTTTTACTAGACAGAATGTCGGTGAGTTTTGATGTAAAGTTTGTATAGATTTCTTACCTTGAGCAGTTGGTACATTTTTATAACTGTCGATCTGTATTTTCTAGGCTTCCTCGTAGGTTACGCGGTTTTTTTTTTTGGAGCGCGTCGTTCCGAGGTGAACGCGACAAACGCGTGACCCCCATTCCCGTGTGACCCCCATTCCGTTTGAAACGTTCGTGGCGCTTTAGTGTGCTGCTTGCCTTCGGTTTAACAAAAACCTCTGCTGATTCCAAGTGCTTAGTTCCAGCGATCATCGGACGAAAGACGTTCGGCTCGAACGCTCGCGATGGTTTTCACAACGCCGCGACTTCCAAGACGTCTTTGAGCTCCGTTTGTCTCGGATCACTTCGATCCATGTGGTCTTTTGTTTCCCTCTGTTGACGACGTTGTCTGCTTTTTTTTTTTTTTTTCTCTGTAAATGACTACATGAATAAAAGTGAAGTGTATTCCAAGACTGTTTATGAATGGAGTCGACATATTTAATGAATAAATGTATTGATGAATCTGAGTTGTTGGGAGTTTTCTAACTGCAGAGTTGAGAAGAGAAATCAGTGTGAGGGTTGAAAACAGTTAAAAGTTAGTCTGTGACTTAAAGTGAAATGAGTCAAAGTAAAATATAAAAAACTTCAATTTTTTAATGAAAAACTACCTCTTTGATGTAGACACAAAATTGAATGTGAAAATGTGCGCAAATTAAACAAAATTATTAGAAACATTTTAACATTTTTATAAAATAAAACTTCCTGACGTCCAAGTTCTCCAGGGTCGGGATCCGTTTCACAGATTTTCTGTTGAATTTGATGAAAATCAGTAACTGAAGGCGCAAAGTTTTGTATTTCTAATAAAAACACTGAAACCAATCAGTACAGGATAGTCGGGATTGATTGATTGATCGATCGATTGATTGAACTCTTCTTACTCGTTTGCTTCTGAGTGAAGGTGATGTAGGAGTAAACCAGGCTTCCAGCGATGCTGCAGGAAGTGAACATAACATCATCAGTTCCCAACAGGAAATGATCACATCCACCACATCAGCCCCGATTTACCCAGAATCAATAAAAAGAAGACACAGGCGTAGAGAACAACTGCTGTTCCTCCACTGTAAGCAGGAAGACGGATCAGAATCCAAATCCAGACGTGAAGGTGATGCTGATAGTGGTGCGATTTGATTTGGAACAAAGTAAAACTTTCAGAAAAAGTAAAAAAAAAAGTAAAAGTTTAAGTGAATTTCAAAAAAGATCTCCGGTAGATCCCTCGGTGTCGGTCTCACCTGATATTCACACCTACAAAATTGATCCAGGTGAAGATGTAGTCTCCACCGAACACCATCCCCACGTAGGTCACCAGGATGTTCTGCAGGAGTCAAAGACGAGAGTCACCGCATCACGACTGACCTGCCCCGGCCTGCGGAGAGGGTGTGACGGCGTGACCGACCTTAATGCACCCCACGATGGAGGTGGTGAGGGCGGAGTTGTGCTGCATGCTCAGCAGGATGGAGTACATCAGAACGAACCTGCGACGCATCGGAGGACATGAGACACCACGTGGGACACGAGGGGTTAAAGGACGATCCGTCGGTTTACCCCATGACGCAGGAGAGCAGGAACTGCACCGCAAACAGCTGATCGGACCAGCCCTCGTACGCCAGCGCCTGCACACACACACACACACACACACACACACACACACACACACACACACACACACACACACACACACACACACACACACACACACACACACACACACACACACACACACACACACACACTCAGCACTGCACAGCTGTTTGATGCTGAATCATAAACACCAGGTTTTCTCACCATCTGGGCGTCTCCTGAGTAGCAGGCGTACGCCACAGTGGGGGGCAGCATGAATAACGCGTTGTAATAGAGGAGGCCATATTTGCCCAACTCCTGGGGGAACAGCAGCAGACACGGGGTTAAAGCTTCACGCGATGTGCCGCTCACACACACACACACACACACACACAAACGAGACGCGACGTCCACCTGGGAATCAAGTTTCTGCTTCACAAACGCCCCGCTGGCCGCCGTCAGGACGTTGTTCAGCATGATGAAGACGTAGCCTTCCAGGTCAAAGGTCAAATCATCGCTGCAAGATGTAAAAAAGAATATAAATAAAAGGTCAACAGGTGAGACGTTTTGTGACCCAAAAGTCACAAAACGTTTGAACCAAATCTGATCGGTGTGTTTTTAAATCCTTTGATAAGGTTAGATAAACCTGGCGGCGACGAAGGCACCGAAGATCATGGCGAACACGGTGATTTTAATCGATGCAGAGAAAGATTTCCTGTAAGGAAAGGAAGTCTGGGTGCAGAGATGAACGTCATTCATGAGCAGGAGGCACAACATCATGAAGGAAATGAACTCACTTCAGGAGGATTCCCTCAAACACCATGGTGAGAAAGATAGTAAACCTCCTCAAAACTGTAAACATGGACAAACTGGAGGAAAAAAAAAAGCAGGAAGTGTTTCCATTTTAGCATTAAAGGAAGTGAGTTTGATTACAGGGCATTATTAAAAGGCTCTAACTTGAGTCGTTGTGTCCCGGACAGGCCTGATATCTGATTCCCGACATAGAGCAGAGGCAGAGGAAACATCTGGAAACACACACAAACACATGGCGTGTTGTTATCATCACATCTTTCGTCTTAAATGTTGAGTCTGCGCTGCCGTCTCACCTTGCGTGGAATACTCAGATCCATATCTGGGAAGGAGATCATGCCCAACATCTTCCCCATCCTCAGGACCACGACCGTCGCCAGCATCTGTGAGGAACAGTAGAAGCACGTCAGGCCATTTCAATGTGAGAAAAATTTGTGTGAATAAAGAAAACTAAACTTACTTGTCCAATACCGACACATGTCGACGATGGAAAACTGTCAAACATTACAGGTATGAACAGAGAAAATGTTAATAGTGTTATTCAAACAATCTGGTTTGCTTCCAATGAAAATATTTCTGCTGATCTGGAAAATAAATTAAACCAGAAAATAGATTTTTTAAAAATTTATATATATATATATATATATTTTTTTTTTTACAGAGAGTTTTACTGCTCAGTGAGAGCTAGAGGAGGTCAATATTGAAAGTTACCGAGCACATTTATAATAATTAATTATTGTGTGTCTGGGCTAATTAGCTTAATTAAGATATAGTATAATTTAATTTCCGGACAGATCTAACTACAGCTATTACAAAATTATTAAAAATACGACAATTAAAATTTAAATGGCGGACATTAACAAACCATATTTTTTTAATGTTGGTTTTGGGTGTGTCTATATCGTTGTTCCTTATTTATTTGAACTTCCTGTTTATTCGAAACTAGTCCCGCCTCCTTCGTACGTCACCATTACAACGTCATCACGCTGTGAGGTCTGTTACGCAGTCTGTCCAAGTATGCGAAGGGTAGCGGACTAGCAGCGAACTTTGAACCCTAAAACTCACCTGTAGCCGCTGAGGACGCTTTTGTTGATGACGACGATCAGGAACGAACTGACTCCATAGAATCCCGCCGCCAGGAGCCTCTTCAGCACCGGGGAGGCGTCACCGGGAGGAGCCCGGTCCGCTTCCACCGCTCTTCCGTCAGGCTCATCCGGACGCCGCCGACGGATCTCTGCCATTGTTTCAATACGGAGGATCGGAATTCCACGCATGCGCACAACGGTCTTCAGGGCTTCGTCGGCGACGTCGGATGTGGAGAGACGGGAACTATCTTGATTTGAATGGGTTCTTTGGGCATTACGTAAAATTGTAGTATTTAGCATACAGGAAGTTTAAAAGTGTAATCTGGGATATAGATAAAAAAGTGTTCAACATAGTTTTTAAAAGTTCTACTTTTGATTTACCAAATAAAAACAATTAGAACCGAGGTCTGTCAAACAGGACCCAGAGGCTGAAATATATTCAAGCAACGTTATAATGTATTATGAGCGGTGGTTCCCCAAAACTGGAGAAATTATGTCCAAGAAGAGGATTGGCTCAAAGCTTTGACTGTGGAAAAACTTTATTTACTGAATAAAAATGCACAAGAACCCCCAGCTGACCCAAGTGTATGAAAATATAAACAAATGTAGGAGAATATTAACGCACGCAAACAAATAATGATGCAAACAAGTCAGTTCTCAGATTAAAATCGGAATTATCTCATAATATAAACCTTGTTTGTTTTTCCAGTGGTCCGACTCCTCCTACGTAACTCACGCACAAAAGACGCATATGTGTGTATTTATATTACAAAAATATTTAAATTACATATACGTATGAGTAAATTACAGCTACTCAATCTAACTCCATACTGTGGTGCTCTGCTGCCACCCTCTGGCGGTCATAGAACATAGCAGGCACCCACTAACACAAATGATGAACTAACAATAGATCCAATCACAATAACAAACGTTCCTGGACTTATTCCACATTTAAGGTGAGGTGAAACAGACATGCGTTTGTTCTGTCGATCAAAATTATTTTGATAGTCAGAACCGGAAGCTGTTAACAATCTAACAACGTCTAACTTTATCTCATTGTTGTTGTAGTTACCTACTATGTCCACAAGACGGCATCCCAATTACAGCTCCTTCAAGAACGTAGAATAACATTATTGACACGTCTTCCGGAATAACTGTGTTGTGTAGTTTTCTAAAATATCTAGTTTAACAGACATGAAGCTTATTTTGCTTGTATTTTATTTTTTTAAGAGTCTTTTTCGTCTTTGTGTTCCTTTTGGTTTTTGAGTTCACCTCAGGAGTCACATCCTTTAATTGTTGGTTTAATTTGTCCAACAATCAAGATTATTGCACGTTGGAATGATAATCCCCCCATTTACATCGAACTAAAGCGTCCCATGCAGGAAATATTGTGATTAGTTTCGTTCACCTTAACAAAAGTTTGCCTTCTATCAAGTTAAAAAAAACAAAACATCGTGATATTTGAGTTGTTATGATATGTAAAGTAACATTACAATTATTTTCTGACGATTTATTTAGAATATTTCATCCAGACGCGCTGCTACCTCCAGCTCTCTCCTGTCTTTTCCTCAGGGACACTGTCTCTAGACCAACTCTTCTATCACACATCACACCTGACACTTTCCTCCACCCGTTCCATCCTGCCTGTCTTACCTGGACCAACCAGAAGAATCCGATGCGAACTGGAGGTCAGAATGCTCGGCCCTTTAACTTCACCTCCGGAACAAGCGGCTGGTTTTTGTGAGCCGTTTGTTTCTGGTTATTAAAACGCCATCATGTCGCCCTGTGAGTGCAGATTTACCGCAGGGTCGCTGCCTCCATCTAGCGGCCATTGTTGAGATTGCACATGTCAGAAAATTAGCCCAGCGCACACGGATGACTGCGCTATGAAAAAGTTAGTTCTGCTTCTTTTCTGGAAAAGTTCTCCCTTAGTCACTTAACAGCATCCTTATTGAGTTAAAATATGAACAAGCTGCTCTTTAAGTAAATAACAAAGCCTGAAATCAGGTGATTAAAGGCGTTGGTGAGATACAGGTAGCATATCAATCCGCTCGGTGATGAGGCCCATCACTAGTTCACCGTAGTGTGGGGACTCAGTCAGAAGCACCTGCGGACAGACGTCGTTTACGGGAGTTTAGAGCACACAAGTCATTGTTTAAAGTGAGTATGATAATAAAGTCGTCATAAAATTGCTAAAATAAGATAAATAATGTTGCCTTTAAGGCGGTATATGTGAATTTACTTTATTCGCGATGTTTCAATTTGAAGGAATTGGAGCTAGCCAGTTTGGACATGCTACCGTCATAAAGTAATCTTTTTAATTAGCTCGTTCAGTTTAAAGAATATCTGAAAGTATCTTAATTCATATTAATTTTGTGTCACGTTTATTTTATA
The DNA here is from genome assembly GCF_040054535.1 of Antennarius striatus. NCBI lineage: Eukaryota > Metazoa > Chordata > Actinopteri > Lophiiformes > Antennariidae > Antennarius > Antennarius striatus. Next base: position 19,719,923 of record NC_090793.1, on the reverse strand, counting down.
GTGGCTTACATATTGAATTTACTTTAAATGCTAATCGTGGCTCATTAGCTAACACCGGAGCAGCACAGCCACACCCTTCGCTTGCAGCCGCCATCTTGTTTAGATTAATTAAACCAGATTAACGGTAATCCCATTTGGATTTTATTTACGCTACTAGGGAGGATTAGGTGACGTATTTACTTCGTTTGTTTCGTAATATTTCAAAAATAGTAAAATGTGTTTTTTGTACAGTCCCAACTGAAGCTGAGATGAAACACGTTTCATTTTTACAAGTAAAATGATGTCCTGAAAGCTGCTAGTCTAGTCGTCGAGTTAATGCTAGCTAGCATACTAGCAACAGTAGTTCTGCTGAAGGATGGAAAGATGCTGTTTTTCTCGCAGTTGGCCGATCGTCATCCGCACACACCAGGCTGAGCCCAGAGCAGCAGGAGGGACGTCTCCACAGATTTGTCACCAACATGCATCGGTAGGAGAAGTTCTGGTCACATATCAGGGTTCTCCTGCTGGCCCAGGTCAGCTCCTCTGCAGCCGTTGTCTTGTCCAGCTGGAATTGAAATCATGGCTGACTTGTGATCAATAGTTCAGTGGATCCTGAACAGCTGAATCAAGACATTGATTGGTTTGTTCTTTCTGATCCAGGATCGACTACCAGGATCTCCACGATGTCCTCAGATTTCTGCAGCGCTACGTGTGACCCCAGACTCAGATGGTTCATGTCTGAACTCAGGAAGAAAAAGTACAATATGATCAAGGAGCACCTGTGTGTGGATTTCCCCATGCCCAGCCAGTGTGTGGTGGCGGACCCTGAGCCGCCCCGGGAGTCTGATGACTGTTGCCACCAAGCTCATCCCGCAGATGGCCTGCAAGATGGGAGGGGAGCTGTGGATCCTGGAGATCCCTGTGAGTCTGACGCCTATGAGGTGACCACCAAATGAAGGCGGGGCCAGTTTGTCCTGAGGCCCTTGCTGCGGTGGAGGAGTCTGAGGTTAAGGTCAAGGTTCACTTGATGATTGTCGGCATCGACTGCTACCACAACAAGCAGGCTGGGGGTCGCTCGATTGGCGCTCTGGTGGCCAACCTGAACTCGACCATGAGCCGGTGAGTCTGTGTGTTTGCGGCCCGTTGGTGAGGCGGTAATCACTTTGAACCGACCTAGAACCGATCTGTAACGGGGTCTACCAGAGGATCTATAACCGATCTATGGCGTTGTCTATGACAGATCTGTAACTGGATCTAGAACAGATCTATAATGGGGTCTATGACCAATCTATAAGTGGATCTATAACAGATCTATAATGGATCGATTATTCAATTAAATTCAAAAAACTTTATTTGTCCCCAAGGGGCAATTGAAGGCACATAAAGCAGCAAATTTTAATACAGAGAAAGCCAACATTAACACCAAAATACAGATATGTACAAAACAAACAATATATGTGCAATGGGGTAAATATATAGATTGTGGAAATTGTGAAACTATAAAGATATCAAGACCTTTCCTGTTGTGGCGGTATTATGTGTGTTGGTATGAAGAGTGTAAACATCAACAGGTGTGCAGTCACAGGTAAAGACAGAAACTGAAGATTTAGGGGTTTAGGAGGTTGACAGCTTTGGGAACAAAGGTGGCTTTCCTCCTCTGTCCTGCAGCCGGGGCAACGGACATGGCATTGTGAGGGGAGTGTAGAGCGTGTGAGGAGTCTTGTAGGATTTTATTGGCCAGCTGAAGTGTTTGTTTCTCATGTATGGAGGACAGGGATCTGGTTGGAATTCCAGTGATTTTAGAACAGATTTTTGTGATCTTCTCAAGTTGGTTTCTGTTCTGTAGGCTGACAGAGGAACCAGAAAGTTATGCAAAATGTGGAGATGCTCTCATTGAAGGAGTAACAGGAAGCCAGCAGGATGTTGTTGCTGACTTCAAAGGAATTAAGTTTTCTTTGGAGGTACTACAACTGATTAAATTTCCTGAGGATCTCCTCTGTGTTAGAGAATTTCAGCAGGTTATCAAAACTAGTGCCCAGATATTTGTACTCATCCACCTGCTCCATGGGCTTCCCATGAAGTGAGGTGGTGGGTGCAGCGGTCCCCACCATCTTTGGTTTTGCTCACGTTCGGCTCAAGGCATGAGCTGTCACACCGCTCCACAAACTACTGTAAAGCTGGTCCATGATGCTGTGAGGGACCTGAGAGCAGGGACGGGAGAACTGTATAATCAGCGTACTTCACCAGGTGACACAGAGGCTGGAGTGTTGTCCTTCAGACACATCCTGTAATCCCCTCATCAGTCTTTCAGCCTTCACTGCTTTCATTTCATCACTAGTATTTGTTTTTTTTGAAATTGAAATCTCAATAAAGTTTTGTTTTGATTTGAGAAAAACTACATTTCACTGATGGTGGTTTTCCTCAGAAACTTTAGAAGATCAGTTTCACTCTTAACTGAATCAGTTCCAGCTACAGTCTGATCTCAGGTCAGTGTGGTTCATGGTTAGCTGTTATTACACAGTCAGGGTGTGGACTTTGCTGGAACCAGCTCATCCACAGCGGTAACTGGTCAGAGAGCAGGTGCCACACAGGGAACAATTCAGACTTCTTATATTTAATTAATTACTTGCAGCATTACAGAACTTAAATTCTTTGGGAACAATTCGGTTTGTAAGAAAAACACAGCCTACGTGGAGCATACGATCGCCAACTCTATCGTCACCTTGGTTAACATGTAGGTAGGACCCCCACAGAGCATCTGAGCTGTCCGAACACTGTGCCTGACTAAATCTAAACATCGCAAACAACTTGGCGAAAACAGGGAATTTACAACACAATAGATTGTTGTGTTGTAAATAAACTTTGGTCATGCTGTATGGTCGTTCTCTTCTAGGAGAAAGTCTGTGGATCATGAGTAATGTAGTAATCCAGCTCTCTGGACAGAGCAGCTAGTTTTTGGCTCTTCATCTTCAGCTCCTCCGGGTATTTTGTCTCAAGCTCTCTTCTGCTCAGTTCTGTGTTCTGTGTTCTGCAGTTGGGTGTTAGGTGTGGAGTGATGAATGGTGGGTAGGGTTGTATGTAGTTTCCTTCCGTACAGTAACTCAGCTGGAGTCTGTTGTAGCAGTAATGGTCTTCTTCAAAGTTTTCATGAAGCGCTCTACCTCGGCATTTGCTCTAGGCCAATAAGGTGTTGTTTTCCTGTGTTTGAAACCAAGGTATTGGCTGAAGTATTTGAAGGATTGTCCATTGAACACAAGAGTCGGGATCCCTAACCCTAAACAGCCAGTAGGAACAGTCAACACCAGCCACACGGGTCTCAGAGCTGTGTCAGGTCCTCACAGGTAGAACATAGACATGTTCAGTATTTCTCCTACGTAGAATGCACTGATTGCAAGTTGCTATATTTCAAAGTGAACCACATCAGTGCAGTCTCTGGCATTGAGTTTTCTTAGATTTTCTTGTTAAAAAAGATTTTTGTTCGATAATAATTAAGTTTATAGAGATGTTGATTATTTATGAACAAGAGGTTATTTGCTGTCAATGTTTGCATCAGACCACTGTGGATGGTTTATTAGCCAGGACGGCTAATCGAGCAAATGAAGGCTGGTCTGTGAAAATATTGTCTTAAATGAAACCCGTCCGTGGCACAAAAAAGGTTGGGGACCGCTGATTCAAGTCATTTAGACATAGCTTGTGCCCCAGCAGATAGCTGATGGGTATGTTCTGTGTGTGATTAGTTTCTAATAGAGTCCATAGTCTGTTGTGCTGAAGGAAGAACTCTGTAGTCTATTCGCATGTTCTCGTCCCAGATGTATGAAGTCAACATTTCCTCTCCAGATTAACTGGAGTGTTTTGTGTCTGCTCCTGAACGCCTCCTTTTGCAAATTTACTTTCTTGTAAAGTCGCACGGGGAGGAATCGTGATTTGCCAAATGTAAATATGTGATGCCATTTTTGTGTTTGACAAATAATGCAACTGTTGAAACTGTGAATAGGTGTCATCAGATGTTTGTTTCTTCTGATTTTGAGCGTTGTCATGGTGCAAACTACTGAAACACCATCACCATATTTTTTTTATTTCTTTCCTCACCTGCTTGGCAAACAGAAGAGTGTTCATTTCAGTCCTTAGAGCACATGTGTCAAACTCAAAATCCTCCTAACTTTCAAGGCCATCTACAGTATGACTTCGCCCCTCCATATTTGTCCATTCTCCTTGTCACCGCTCCCTCAGATCCTCTTCCTCCTTGCACCTGTCTGTCCCCTCAGCCTCAGCATTCATCTGCTCTGCTCCCCGTCTCTGGAACTCGTTACCACCCCAACTGAGAAATCAATTCACTCCCCCACTTCAAATCACAACTCAATCTGTTTAAGGCCGTCTATTCCAACTGATACTGATTGCTCTTTTATTGATTAATGGACTTTGTGTATTTCTGTACGTGTACTTGAGTGTCATTATAGGTGCCTTTAAATAAAATTTATTATCATGACCACGTCCGTCTCCTGCTGTAACTCATGGGTGGCTAAAAGGCCACACCCACCTACAATTGTGTCATCTGTCCCAGTCAGAGAAATGCTTTCTCCACCTTTAGGGCGGGTGTTTGTCTAAAAGTGGGCCCGACTTAGGACATTCAGACGTCATCTCCTCTATCTCGTCTGCAGCCATGGCAACCAGACCACATAACTAACCCCCCCTCTTAAAAAGCCTTCAAACCCGGGGAGAAAATGTCAGTTTCAGGAGGTGAACGTTCCAAACATCCTAAATAGACCGGGGTCGGGGCCGCCACCCCGGAGGATGACCTCATCGGGAGGCTGCACTGCTCCACGAGGAGGATTCCTGCCGGGATCAACGCTGGTGGGGTAACATGTCACCGGAGACGTTTTTGAAGGTAAATTGTTTTGGAGTTCATTAAATTAAGATCACATGACACAAATACTGAAGGAAACGACTCAGCGGCGCGTCTTTAAACCCCTGAGTGAAATATTTTCACCAGCACGTCAAATATCAGTTGGAAAAATACCTGGAAAAACACGGAAGACTAAATGTGAAGCAGTTTTCAAAGAAAGTGGCTAACAGGTAGCTAACAGCTGACAGGTAGCAGCAGTTAGCCACTCTCAGCTAGCGTCAATGCTAAACTTTGACTTTCGGTCAGAGCGAGCCGCTGTTCGGTCTCTTGAACCCCCAAAGAGGAGGCTTGACATTAAATCAGACTTTTAATTAAATCAGACATTTTTGGTGGATGGTTTTAAAAGCTGAAGCCAGCGGACAGAAGTTGTAGGAAGTTCACCAGGAAACGCTGTCACTGAATGTCACTAAACACACATTTAAAGCTCTTCTGTCATCACAGGTCATAAACCCGTAGAGATCCGTAGCTGCTATTGTCTGTACAGAAGCGACACTCGCTACACTGCAAAGGTTTTTGGGTAAAGGGAGCTTCGGTAAAGTACACATGTGTACAAACATGGACACGCAGGAGAAGGTGGCGATGAGGATCGTCGATGAAGAAGGGAAAAGACGTCTTCAGTGGCGGGTTGAGCTTTGGACGGTAGTTATTTGGACTGGAACGTGTCCTCCATCAGAACATGGACTCAGACCCGCCTCCTGTCTGTCTGGTCACCTCCTGACGCTCCTGACCCCCCTGAACCCGGGTCAAACATCCTCAGGTTCATCGGACGACGAGCTGCTGTCTGCTGGGATGTGCACCAGGTCTTACTTCCTGGAGGTGCAGGACACCGAGTCAGTCCGATGGAAGCTAATGGTAGGAGACGTGTTGTTTATCTGAATCTACATGATTGCTTTAAATGAGTGTTACTGACATGTTTTCCCATCAGACCTTGGGGCCGTACAGGGCAGCTAAGGGCAAATGGAGGAGATACAGCAGGACAGGCGGAGCAGGGATCTGGAGTCTGGACGTGAGCAGTCTTTACTGTCTGTCGGTAGCCGTCCCTCAGAGACTGGCGTCCAATCAGCTGACCCGAATCTGTTTCTGAATCAGTTCCACCTGAAACATGACGACTCCGAGCTGGGGGACCGTTTGCCCCCCTCCTGAGATACCTGCTGCACCTGGACGCGCCCAGAGGACAGGTCCCCGTGAGGCTCTGCAGCCCCCGTTTGTCCCCATGGCCCACCTGACCGAGAACCTCCAATCGGAGCAGAGTAAGTGGGCGTGTGTGGGAGGAGCCAGAGGGCCGGCCCACAACTTCCTGAAAACAAGTGTCGAAGGATTCACCGATCAATTCACTGATCGACCGACTGATCGATGGTCATGTTTGTTGAACCCTTCCCAACCAGAACAAGGTACTGCAGAAGCTCCTCCCACCACCAGACGCTTCAGGAAACAGATCGGACGATGGATGTTTTTGTACATATCTGACTCAAACTTTTTATTCTGTTGTATATAATATATATATATATATATTGGATATATATATATATATATATCCATATATACATATATATATGGATATATGCAATTTCCTCCGGGATTAATAAAGTATATCTATCTATCTATATTATAAAATACTGAAAAATCGTCTATATGTACATTTGTCGTATTTGTTCAAAACTGATGTAAAAAACATGTCGAACTTTTCCTCATTACACTGAAACATGATACTGTACTTGTTATACTGTTATTATACTGTACAGTACTTGATATACTGTTATTATACTGTACTCTGATGCTTTTATTTTGAGAGGTCATCGGAAATCAACCTATATCGGCGGTTACATCCATCTTCATGTTGTGCCTACAGTGCCCTCCTGTGGTCAATGGCTGTATGACATTCTAACTTTACTCAAGTCTTCGTGTCTGAACCCAGAACACTACATTACCCACAATGCAACGGTAGCGGAAGTCATGCAGAGCCGCAAGAGGGCTTTGGTTTAATTGTTTATCAGCAGTCAGGCCGAAGGTTGGATATAGTTACCCCCCCCCCCTCCTCAAAACTGGCTAAAAGGGAGGTGGACGCTGACAGCGGGGGGGTTTCAAGCGTTTCACCGTCCCCCCCCCCGACACAATGCCCCAGCCGCCAGCTGCTCGGACCTTCTCTGTCTTCAGCCGCACAGACGTGAAGAATGTTTGTCTGATGAAGATGAACCGAACGTCACACAGGAGCGTCTGACTGATGAACACCTTCACTCCATCCTGAGGGTTCCTGACCCCCAGCATTGATGGACCTGATGAAAGATGACCCCATCAGACACCAGGTCAGCCTCAGACCAGTGAGCATCACACTTTTGTTTCTACAAGACGTGATGTCTCCTTGAAGGAAGTGTTGTTTAGTCTGTGTGCCATAGATTTCTGTATTTTATTTATTTATATTTATTTCAGTTGAATGGACTCAGGGAAAAATACAGATAAGAGCCATAACAAAGAATACAACTGATTTGATTTACATGTATTTATTTAATTTTTTTATTTTACTCTTTGAAGGCAGTGATTGGTCGGATCATAGAGCAGCAGAATAACACATTTTCAGTTTGTACCTCATGCAATTTCATTTATGTGTTTATCTTGATATTAATGTTTCCCCTGAAGTTACTGACAGCCATAATAAAGTATTTCTTTATTAATTTAATCATGAAGTAATAACTGTTTAAAAGGCTGTGTTCATGTCACTGTGTTTAATAAACACTGAACCAGTCCGGCCCTCGGCTTCAAGCACATTTGTTTTTTTGGCCCTCTGTGTATTTGACTTTGACCCCCCCGCCTTAGGGTCATTTAAATGTGATGGGGGGGGGGGGTTAGTGTTGTGACGGTTTGGGGGTGTTTTGTGTTACACTGATGGACCTGGAGGGGGGGTCTGTGGAGCATCAGAGCCGACATCCATGTCTTTGGTGTTCGAACCACAGAGCCGACAGAGCCTGCAGCTGGATTAGTGTTAAAGATGATGTAGTGTCAGAATAAACACAGTGCCCCCCCCCCTTCAGACAGGTGTGTTCCAACAGAAACTAACAACACATCTGTGTGTGATTGTTACAGGTTTTCATGTTTGTTTGGTTCCTCCCCCCCAACGCGTCACCACCACCAGTCCTGGCTCCGCCCACTCCACCTGTTCCATCCCCGGCTCCTGATTGGTGCAGCATGTCCTCCTCGGAGCGCTCCAATCCCAGACCCTCAATCAGAGCGGGAGCCCTCAAATCGTCTTCAGCTGTTCAGACGGGGGGGGGGGCTGTCCTCACAGACAGTCTGCCTCGTTTCCTCCTGGAGGTGTTTGAACCAAATGTGGGACCACATTGTGGAGGAGTGGGCCGAGGTAGTCACCTGTCGACTGCAGGCAGGCGCTGGATTGTGTTAGCATTAGGAGTGGGGGGGGGGCTGCTCAACACTTTTTTTGTACAAATGTAATCAGATTACTTTGTGGGTTTTGTTTTCATTGTACTTGTAATTTACAGACAAATCCAGTGGTCCTCTTGGGGTTGTGTTCCTCTGTTTGAGCAGCTTCCTTTGGCCCTTTTGTTCAATTTGAAAACCTGTACCTCGTCCAGGGATTAAATAATCTCTGGTTTATTAAAGTTCATGTCCAACAGGAAGTTAATGTCCAACAGGAAGTTAATGTCCAACAGGAAGTTAATGTCCAACAGGAAGTTAATGTCCAACAGGAAGTTATTGTCCAAGGCCTTTTTCTCTGTGACGATCCCAGAGAAGGTGACTAGTAGAAGTTACTTCATGATAGTAAATAACAGGTGGTGGTTCTCAAAAACGTGATCCTGCCTTTTTTCTGTTACTACCTACAAACCTGAAGACGTCGGAACGTTCTTCGCCTGGCGGCTGCCTCCTGCCTCATTTCAAAATAAATCATTCATGTTCATTAAAGCAATAAAAGGTCAGCCGTTTCTGGTTCAGGTCTCCATAACCCCCTCTTTCTATAGCTCCAGACCCGCGGAGGGGACACGGCCCCCCCCGGGCCTCGTTACTGCGAGACACAGTTTGATCCAGAACCTGCAGCGCTGGGTTGGGACATGGATGTGACACCGGGGGCTCAAATGGTTACGGGCTAACCCACCACACTACCGATTCCTTCACGCTCACACCTTTTCTCCGGGCGTATTTGTCTTCGTCACTCAGGAAACAGCCTGAAAAAATGATGGGGGCTGGTGGGATTTGAACCTATGATGTCTGCACACCTGCTCAGCACCTTCACAGGCTGAGCTACCTGACTCCACACACAGGAAGTGGTCGGATGTTGTATTTATTATTCACAACACTCTGGAGAAAATGTAAAGGCAGCAGCTGGGATTTGAACCCATAACCTCAGGTCTGAGTTTCTCCTCTCATCTCTCTGAGCTGAACCTTCAGCTGCTGGGGTTTGGGTTGGAACTTGTATTTATGGGGTTCACAGGTGGAGGAAACAACAAAAGACCCAGGTCTAAACCTGGTTTCTGTAACCAGGTTTAGAACCAATTCCCCACTACAATGACCCCCCCTGGGTGTGTCCTCACACCCTCCTTCACACCTATGATCACTTTAACTTAGCTATGCGCATGTTTTTGGACCCACCAGACACGTGGAGAACATGCAAACTCCTCACAGAGAGGCCCTTGTGGGATTTGAACCCCAGACCTCCTGGCTGTGAGGCGACAGCGTTACCGCTGCGCCGCCGTGCTGCTCTGATGAGGACGAGGACGACTTGTTTAACTGTACTAACTTCTGTTTTATTTGAAAATGTTTGAACCTTCTTCTGGGTTCTGACCCGTAGATTTAACCCACGACTTTCCAGAAGACAGTAAATGTTTACATTGAGGTACCCCTGCAATTTCTGTTCCAAACCCATCGGAGAAAGGACAAGTCATGTGGCCCTGATGGGAAAAAGTTTGGAGACCAACAAAACCAACAAATAAAAGATGTAACTCCTGAGGTGAACACAAACAAAAAAGAACACAAAGAAAAGACACAAAAACCTCTAAAAGAAAGAAAATGCAGAGAAAACACGACATGCATGCTGAATTCATGTTCGAGTCTGTATTCACACCACTTCCTGCTTAGGAAATACATTTCCTACCCTCCTGTGGCAAAACTGGGTAATTATAACATCAATGATACATACCTTTACGCAATTAATAAATTAATAAATCTTTGTGGAAAACTCGTCTGTATGTTAATTCGTGGCATTCTTTCAAAACAGATGTAAAGACATTAAGAACGCGTCACTCAAAATTTTCTCTTATTTTCTTCATTACATTGAAAAATAACACTTCGTTAGTTTGATGCTCTTATTTTGAGAGGCCACCGGAAATGAACCTACATCGGCGATTCCATCCAGCTTTATCCATGTTGTTCCTACACTGCCCTCCTGTGGTCAATGGCTGTAGGACATATTTTAGCGTCTGAACCCAGACGAACAATCATCTACTTCACCTTTAGAGAACCCGAACGAGAAGGGAGATGGGGGCTACTGCTAGTTTGCATTTCTAGCAGTTTTAGGATTGTATACATTTAAAATAGTAAGACATGTAATGCTCAAACACACACTTCCTGTTTGTGACGTCTGGTAGTTCACCTGTTAAGGTGCTGCGAAATGAAATAAACAGGACTGATGATCTGATGATAAAATACTCTACAATAATTATTATGTGTTTTTCCTGTATATTTTCGTATTTATTCACTAGAGGAGGGTGTTCTGTTCCAGGGGCACACTGCTTTAAATGATAACTGACAGGATCAGATCCCAAAAGGGAAACATTTAGTGGATTAACGAAGCTTCAGAACAACTTCACCTCATTACGCACAAGAGATTCTGTTTCGATGATAAACAGCGCCGCACGTTCCTAACGCGCACTCAGCGCCGGGTATTCTGAAATATTCAGACACAATAATCCATAATCCTCCTCCTCATTCCTACCAGAAGGATTACAATCCAGGAATTTCTAACCAAAATCCATTTTTTACACACCAAAACCTGCGCGCAACTGATCCAGAATTGATTCCTCCCGCTTCCTGGTATCGTCCAATAATCCAACGAGGCAGCAGCCTTCAATAAACGCCAGTTTATGAATTTATTTTTTAATTTTGAGGCCTGCATCTGACATGAACAAAAAATAAAAAGCAGTTTAATGAGGAACACACACACACACACACACACACACACACACACACACACACACACACACACACACACACACACACAAATAATCACAACTTGTGTTTTATCAAAACAAAAAAGCGAAATACTGCAGGATTCAGCGCTCAGTTTGAACAAAAACACGACAAGACCAACAGGTCCAGCGGTGACGGAGTCACGGATGGATGGAATCACGTGATGAAAATGAGCAGAAATATTAAATGAAATATAAAATCATGACATATCAAGATGATGTGTTTTGACATGGGGTTGGGGGGTTAACACGCATTAGTGCCTTCGATCCAAATTATTTTGATAGTCAAAACCGGAAGCTGTTAACAATCTATCAACGTCTAACTTTATCTTAATGTTGTTGTAGTTACCCACTATGTCCACCAGAGGGCATCAAGGTTACAGATCCTTCAAGAACGAAGAATTACATTATAGACACGTCCTCCGAAATAACTTTGTTGTGTAGTTTTACACGGAACAGTTTAACAGATATAAAGCTGGGAAATTAAACGTTACTATTATGTTTGTCTCAAGGCTGTTGGTGATGTTGTATTTAAGTATATCAATACTTGTGTAAATTTAATTACGTAAAGGGGTATTGTTGCTGTTATGGTTACTCAGAATGAGCACAGGAGGGTAGGAAATGTATTCTCTGAGCAGGAAGTGGTCTGAGTACATTTACCCGAGGTTTTTGTGTCTCTTCTCGTTAGAGTTTCCTAGAGATAAAGTAGATGATTGTTCGTCTGGGTTCGGACATGAAGACTGAGTAAAACTAAAATGTGTGATACGGTCACTGACCACAGGAGGGCAGTGTCATCAACATGTGTTCATGTCCGGTGGTCGGTCAAAATAAAAGCATCAAACGAACAGGAAATAAATTAATAATACAATTTCAAGAGAAAAGTACGAGCAAAAACTGGCGACGAGTTTTATTTTTAATTGTTTTTACATAATTTTGAACCATTGTTAGAAATAAAGACGTGTAGGGAGGACGAGGTGTGAAGGAGAACAACTTCACGTCATTACGAGGGTTCACACGCATTAGTTCCTTCTATCAAAATTATTTTGATAGTCAAAACCGGAAGCTGTTGATGATTTAACAACGTCTAACTTTATATCAATGTTGTTGTAGTTACCCACTATGTCCACCAGAGGGCATCAAGGTTACAGATCCTTCACGAACGTAGAAAACGTCATAGACACGTCTTCCTAAATAACTCCGTCTGAATCAATCGAACCCTCAATAACTATTTTTCTGGCCACAAAACCTTTACTGCAGCTACAGCCACGATACACGTAAAAAGCATCAACAATAACCTCATAAAATTGGAATATTATTTAGGAATATAACCACATTTTACTCACCAAAAATCATTTTTATTTGCACACAAAATCCATCCTCCTTTCTTTCCCCAAGAAGATTTCAATTAGTCTGTCGTACAGATTATCTGTGCGTTTCAGTTCCATCAAGACGTCCTTTTCTGTCACCATTTAAAGCTGATGCTGAGCCGAGCCTGCCTTGTCGTACGGCCGCGCTGCGTTCAGGGGCCGCGCTGCGTTCAGGGGCCGCGTAAAAACAAAACTCAAAATCGAAATGGAAATGTTTTCACTGAGCAGGAAGTGGTGTGAGTACATTTACCCGAGGTTGAATATGAATTCAGCATGCATGTGTTATCTTCATAGTCATAGTCAAATTTATTGTCAAATGTACCATAAATGCACGACATACAGCTCAGATGAAATCACAGTCCTCCCAGCGCACAAAAAACACACACAGACACCGGGGTGGAAGTGTAATAAGAAAAATATATTTAAATTTGTCGGTTTTGTTCAGTTTCCTCCCTTTTTTCCCCACTTCCTTTCTTCTGTTTTATCAGCGAAAGTCACTTCTTTCTGATGCCTCAACTAGACAATTCAAATATATAAACAATACACTCAAATAAAATGCTGCCAAAATAAAATCAGTGAGTGTACACAGGAAAAATGCAAAAAAAAAAAAAAAATTTCAATCAACTGTCACCCTTACTATGTCTTAACCCTTCCAATTTGCAGTCCTTTATCTGTCGTTGGGCCCAACAAATTAAAAAAATAAATAAATAAATAAATTAAAAAAAATAAATAAAAATAAAAATATATATATATACTGAGATCTCAGTAGAGAAAAAACAATAACAAAAAAGTTCCAAATTCACCACGGATGGGGGGAAAGAAGTGCTCCTCCTTGAAGTCTATTATCAACTTATTCCTATCGTCCTCCTGAACGGCTCAACTACTGGACAGGGTGAAGTCTTCCAGGGTTGGTGTTCAGGATCATCCACTTGGTCCCCAGGGAGAGTTCTCCTCAAAAAACCAGCCTGCACAGCCAGAGTGTGCAGAGAATTATAATATGGTGTCAACACCAGCAGAATCATCACAATCAATAGAGATGGTTTGTGTTATATCAATAGTCCATTGTCTCTTCATTCACCTCTCAAATCAAACCGTCCCGGCTTTTTTTAACTTCCTGGTTCTAGGGAACGCCCCCCCCCTCCACTCAGGGAGCGTCTACAAAATGCGTGCATTTAGGGAGTGTCTGTAAATTAAATTAGTTACTATAAATAACCTGGGTTACATGTTCATGTCCGGTGGTCGCTCAACATAAAAGCATCAAACGAGCAGGAAATCATTTTGATTGAAGGACCCCCCCCCCAGGTGGTCGTTGTAGCGGGGAACTGGTTCTCACCTGCTTCCATAAACATTTTAGTCATGTTTCCTCCACCTGTGTTGTGAATTTGAATTTATTACAGTTGTTCATACAGTAATATCAAAATATGACAGTTTAATCCTAAAGCAAATCTTTTTCTGTGAGATGCTCCAGCATTCAGAATTGTAATTTAACTAAACTATTATTGACTTTCTTAAGTCATTTTTTAAACACCTGGCAAACCTGAACACCATGTCGGGGAAAACAAATAGATAATTATTTTGTTGAAACAAGACAGATATAATGATGATCTGATAAAATACTCCACAATAATTATTATGTGTTTTTCATGTATATTTTTGTATTTATTCACTAGAGGAGGGTGTTCTGTTCCAGGGGCACACTGGTTTAAATGATAACTGACACGATCAGATCCCAAAAGGAAACATTTAGTGGATTAACGAAGCTTCAGAACAACTTCACCTCATTACGCACAAGAGATTCTGTTTCGATGATAAACAGCGCCGCACGTTCCTTACGCGCACTCAGCGCCGGGTATTCTGAAATATTCAGACACAATAATCCATAATCCTCCTCCTCATTCCTACCAGAAGGATTACAATCCAGGAATTTCTGACCAAAGTCCATTTTACGCACCAAAACCTGCGCGCAACGACGTCAATGTTTTGAGACGCGACTGAAAAGCCCCCTCCCCGGGAGGGGTCATGAGTGGAAAGAACGAACAACGACAAAACTGTAATCCACGAAGGATTTAGGAAACAGGAAACCCACGCACCGGCCGGGAAATAAAAGACACTTAAAAAAAAAAAAGGTTGGGTCTACCCGGAAATGAAGAGCTAATCCAGAATCGAGGCTCCCGCTTCCTGGTAGCGTCCAATAATCCAACGAGGCAGCAGATTTCAGTCAACGCCAGTTTATGTATTTATTTACTCTTTATTTTGAGGCAAGAATCTGACGTGAACAAAACATAGAGAGCAGTTTAATGTGGAACACACACACACACACACACACACACACACACACACACACACACACACACACACACACACACACACACACACACACACACACACACACACACACACACACACACACACACAATCACAGCGCAAAAAACAACAACAACAACAAAAAGGAAACTACCGCAGGACGCGCAGCTCCGCGTGGATTCTGCGCCCAGTTTGTACAAAAACACGAAAAGACAAACACGTTCAGCCGTGACGGAGTCACGAAGGATGGAATCACGTGATCACGGACGGTCCGGTTCGACCCGTCCTGTGATGAAGCTGGGAGATCTTCAGAGCGATGGTTGCCAAGGGAGCCAGCATCACCTGTGCCAAAGGTGGAGATACTCCTTTTGTTTAACGAGCAAAGGTCAAATATTTTAATGTAAGTCTAACAATTAATGTAATGTTATTGAATATATATGAATCCTAGTGTTAATTATTATTCCAGTCAATATCAGCACAAAATTAGTTAATCCCAATCTTATTTCTTAACTATGGAAGACTGAGATCTTTGTTATTTTGGCCCAAATACTCCGGACAGCATCGGTTTGATGTTTCACCTGCGTGTCCTCAAAGATCTTCTCTTTCTCGTAGCTGTCTATGTAGATCCGGACTGTCGCCCCGTCGCTGCCGGTCCCGCTGAGCCTGAAGATGATCCGTGATCCATCGGAGAAGATGATCCTCAGACCCTGCAGAGAGAACCGTCCGTTACTCTGTGTGTGTGGAGCTGTGAGAGTCCACAGGTCTCCATAGCGACCAGCAGATGTCCTCAGCATCAGGGATGGACCAGTACCTGGTTCCTGGTGATGGTGCTGTCCACCGGGTCGGTGTACTCAAAGTTGTCTGCTTTCTCCACCTGATAGATTTGGTCTCCAACAGCGAATCTCTGCTTGATGAAGGATTTATCGCTGATCAGGAGTTCCACGTCCTCCATCATCTCACAGGCGGCGTCTATGTCCACGTTCTCATAGTCATACCTGAGGAAAAAATAAATCTCTAAGTCAGATGATGTGTCGACTTACTGAATCCATCTGCATTTCATTTTTGTTGGAGATCTTTATCTTTATAATTTTCTAAAAACAACACGAGTCCCATAAATTTAAGTTTTCTGGATGATCGGATCCAAAATATCCCCCGGATCCGGATCACATTTTGACGTGTGATCTTATGGGAATGCGTTTACATACTTTTATTAAAACATGACAGACACTGTCTGTTAATCTAGAGTCAAAAATCTTGAAAATAAACAAGCAAACAAACACATGTAATGTCACAGATGCACCACTAGGTGTCAGGATTTTCCCGTTTGTAAACCGTACAAAGGCCTAAAATAAAGTGAAGGATTTGTTGGTATCAGTTTTTCAAACACTGCGTCCTGGTGTCTAACATTTCTATTTTTGTTTTCACAGGTGTTTCCACTCCTCACCTGGTGAAATAGTTCCTCCCATATTTCCTCCAGTGGTCCTTCAGAATCTCCTCCACGCTCTGTCTCCTGGTGGCCAGGATGGAGAGCCATGCCAGCACGGCCCAAAGCCCGTCCTTCTCACGGATGTGGTCTCCACCTGACATGAACACGTGATTACACCCCCCACCATTATAAAAAAACAACAGCCCCCCCCATCAGGATCTTATTTACTCTCCTAAAAGCATGTTCTGATGAGCAGCACCTGTTCCAAAGCTCTCCTCCCCACACAGCGACAGCCGGCCCGCGTCCATCAGGTTCCCAAAGAACTTCCACCCAGTGGGGGTTTCATACAACTCGATTTTAGTCGCCTTCGCTACTCTGCAGGAAAAAGGCATGAGAACATCATGAAAATATCTGAAATTAGTAGAACACGTAATATCTTAAAATATATATCCTCGTTTTTAATAATCCTTTTAACACCAAAGGTTCTAGATCACATGCGTCAAACTCAAGGCCCGGGGGCCAAATGTGGCCCGCCACATCATTCTATGTGGCCCTCCGGAGCATTATAGGTCAGAATGTGCTTTGACCAGAAACTGCATTTCCCACAATGCACTACTCAAGACCATTGTGACTTTGACAAAGAAGTTTTTAACAAAGTCAATGTTCTAACTTGAATAGTTTGATCCTTTATTGATGGACTGTCATAACCCGACAAATTAAAAGGATTTATGTTAGAACAGAGAAACAAACAAACAAACAAACATGTTTTTTCTGTCTAACTGTAATGTTTGGAACTAGAATCAGTCAGAAATTCAGTTATTTAACATTAAGGAGTAGTTACATTTAGTTACATTACACTGAGTTACATTTAGTTACATTTATTAGTTACATTAAGGAGTAGTTACATTTAGTTACATTACACTGAGTTACATTTAGTTACATTTATTAGTTACATTAAGGAGTAGTTACATTTAGTTACATTACACTGAGTTACATTTAGTTACATTTATTAGTTACATTAAGGAGTAGTTACATTTAGTTACATTACACTGAGTTACATTTAGTTACATTTATTAGTTACATTAAGGAGTAGTTACATTTAGTTACATTACACTGAGTTACATTTAGTTACATTTATTAGTTACATTAAGGAGTAGTTACATTTAGTTACATTACATTGAGTTACATTTAGTTACATTTATTAGTTACATTAAGGAGTAGTTACATTTAGTTACATTACACTGAGTTACATTTAGTTACATTTATTAGTTACATCTGGCCTTTTGAGGACAGACATTATGCTGATGTGGCCCTCAGTGAAGATGAGTTTGACACCCCTGGTCTAGATGTTTGATGGGGTCTTTACATACATTACTCTAACAGTTCTGGCCGTGTTTTCAGTGTTTTTTACCTGTCTAAGGCTGCGCTTGTGGGCATGCTGCGGGCAAAGCCTCTCACCCCTGTGTGCTGGAAATACGGGATACAAAAGATGTTGTCGGCGATGACGGCCACAGAGTCAGGCGGGCTGACGAAGAAGCCGTGCTTCCCCAGGATCATGTTCCGGTCCTGGGTGGGGGGGGGCACACTGAGGTCAGGAGAGTCATTGCATGGAGCGTTCATGTTTGTGAATATATCTGAAACCACACACACACACACCCCGTCGCCGTCAAACGCCGCCCCAAAGTCGTACTGCCCGTCTTTCATGCTGTCGACCAGATCGGAGGCGTAGGTGAGGTTGGGGTCAGGGGGTTGACCCCCGAAGTCCTCCAGCGGGACGCAGTTGACAGCGGAGTTGGTCGGGCAGCCCAGTTCCTCACAGAGGATTCGCCTCACGTACGGTCCCACCGCTGGGGTGGGGGGGCAGACGAGAGAGTGAGATGAACGGGTGAAGACAGTAGGTGTCGAGGAAAGCACCCCGACGGCATTCTGGGACATCAACATGATGTCGGCTCCAGCCTGAATTATCTGGGCAACACTTTGTTATTATCATTATTACTAATATTACTACTACTGCTATAATAATAATAATAATTATTATTATTACAATTCTTATTGTTATTATTACTGTTATTATTATTATTACTACTACTACTACTACTACTACTACTACTACTACTACTACTACTATAGTAGTAGTAATAATAATAATAATAATAATAATAATAATAATTATTATTATTATTATTATTACTGCTACTACAGTAATAATAATAATAATAATTAAAATTATTATTCTTATTATCACTGTTATTATTATTATTTTATTATTATTATTATTATAAAGCAAAGATTAATCCATGTGCTTGTGATTTTCTGTATAGTTGTAAATATAATTACAAACATGATTGACTGATAATCAGGGTCTGAGTTGTCAAAAAACAAGAGGTTGATGTTTTTTTAAATTGTGAAAAAATAAGAACCCAACAGGTATAATTGTTTATTTTAAACACTTCACATTTAATACAAATCTATAAAAACATGAAACGTTTAATTTTTTCTGTTAATGTTTTGTTAGTTTAGCCCAAAGATACGAGAAAGAAATGAAGGAAATCTGATAAAATCGACTCTAAAGCTCAATAAATTAGTCTTATTGATCTGTTATTAGCCTTGTTGCGTTCATATCATATAAACATGAGAGTGGGATTGATCGTGTTATTAAACCCTGAATAAGAATATTTACCAAAACCAATTCATTAAACCAATTTTTCAGATTCTACTCTGAATCGCTGTTCTGACAAAAAAAGATTGCGTAGCTGTTAAATTATATTCCCTATCATGTTGGCTTCCTGTGGGGCGTGACCTTTAGCTGATCCCCTGATTGTTTGTTTGTTGTTTGTTGCCAAATAAGCTCTTTAGCCAACATCGTGAAACATAATGACAGACGTTAAAATAAAAATACCCGGACCGGATCGCTCACGCAACCAGATCCAGATCCAGATCATGATCATGATCGGGGGGGAGGAGGGGTGTTAAAATATATATTTGGTGGTGAGGAAAACATGTTAGGTCACAGTAAGGTAACGGTAAGGGGGCGGAGACACGCAGCGGGGGTCATGACCTCGTTCAGAAGTCTCCATCTGTGAAGCGTGAGAAGCTACAAGTAGAGAAGAACAGATCCAGATCCAGAACCAACTGGTGCTAATGGTTCCACTGGTGTGAGCGTGTGTCTGGGGGCTGTTCTTTCTTATTAGTTTTAATTCTATGAAGGACCTTGTGTTGCACGTCCTTGTATGAAAAGTGCTTTATGAATAAAGTTGATTTGACTTTGATTCGGTATAATATAATTTAAAGCTGCTTCAAACTTTCATTGTCCTGAATTTTAGATTAAACATCATCTGAGCTTCCAAATATCTCCTTTAACTTGGTCGTGATCGTTCTCTCACCTCCATGCATGGCGTCCAGCCGGACACTGATGTGGTTTTCACCAGACAGGAGATCCTTCAGAGCAGCAAAGTCAAAGATGTTCCTCAGCAGGTTGGCGTGGGATTCCACCGAGTCGACGATCTCCACTGGATTAAACCAGAGAGAACAAACTGATCACAGTTTGGATTTAAGTTTTTTCCTCTAATCTCCTTCATGGATTAATTCCAAAGCAGGAACGATAGGTTGGAGCTCCACCTGTGAACGGTTTGAACTTGTTCTCCAGATCGAACGTTTGCTTCCCCAGAGTGGTCAGGTCCACCTGGAGGCCGGGGCAGATGGCGAACTCCTCCATGGTCCTGCTGATCTGGAAGATCTTGTATGTGACCGGATCCTTAGCTGGACCTGAATGAATGAATGAAGAAGAAGAAAATAAAATAAAAGCAGGCGGACATCTTGTGTGACCTTTGACCTGTGCTTTATGTGCAGATAAGTTCCAGGCTGTTAGCACCACATGCCTTGTTAAATCCCTCTTAACACTGTTCTCCTCCTTGCTCACCACCCTGCATGCCCCCCCCCCGGGGGGGGGTCCCGTACCTCCATTTGCGGTGTTGAACTTGATGCCGAAGTCTCCGTCCGGCCCCCCAGGGTTGCGGCTGGCGGTCAGGATGATGCCGCCGATGGCTTTATGTTTCCGGATCACACAGGAGATGGCCGGAGTGGACATGATGCCGTGGTGTCCGATGATCAGGCGACCCACCTGGGTAAAGGTCACACAGGTGTGTGTGTGTGTGTGTGTGTGTGAGAGAGAGAATACCGGGCCACAAGAGCATCAAGGCTGTCCTCAAAGGGCCAGATGTAACTAATAAATGTAACTAAATGTAACTCAATGTAATGTAACATAAAAGTAACTACTCCTTGATGTAACTAATAAATGTAACTAAATATAACTGAATGTAACTCAATGTAATCTAAATCACAAACGTTACAGTTGCACAGAAAAAATGTGTTTATATTTATTTTTAGACACTTTGACCTTTATGCTCTGGCGGGCCACATAAAATAATGTTGAGGGCCACATTTGGCCCCCGGGCCTTGAGTTTGACAAATGTGCTGCAGAGTGTTTGTAAGGTAACATTTAAGAATTAGAAATACACACATTTTACTGGTGAAGATGATTTTCAGTTCTACATAAATGTTTCTGATGAAATAAAAACTTTATATTATTGCGAGATGAAAAATGAGAGATTATCTGAGGGAGGGGGGAAATAACATTTAATGTTGACAAAAATTTAGACTTTTCTGACACAAGAGCTCCTATTAGGTCCACTAACGATTATAAAATAAAATTAATGCAAATTTTAGTTTTCAATTTACTAAATTTGGGTTTGACATTAATTTAATTAATATATTAAATTTGTCATTTATGAAAACATCCATCAATTTGTTGTTTTTACTATCGGTTTAGATTTTTGAAAAAAAGAATGTACCTTTCACTAATGAATGTCTTATCCCTAAATAAACATTTGCATATAATTATAAAATTGATATAATTGTATATTTTTAATAAATTATATTATAGTTATATGTAGCTGCAAGCCAGTGTCTTATTGTGCCGGTCCCAAGCCAGGATAAATACAGAGGGTTGTGTCAGGAAGGGCATCCGGCGTAAAACTTTTGCCGAATCAAACATGCGAATCAAATCTATGACTTATAATATAATTTTATTAAATTTTATTAAATTATATTAAAATTTTATTTTATTACATTTTATTAAATTATATTAAATTATAATGTAATTTTAATTAAAAAACAAGTTATTTTTTAAATAAAATGTATATAATTAACTTCATATAATTGATATAATTTTATTTTTAATTTTTCTAAAAATTAAACGAAATTTATTTTTTAACAAAAAATTTTTTTTTAAATATAATTTTATTTCATATTTTTTTAGACGTATATCTGGGAAAAGCAAAGCAACAGCTGTGCATAGGGGTGTGACACAGTAAACACACCTTCAACAACACACACACTTAAAGACACACACACACACACACACACACACACACACAAACGGTGACACCGACCCCGTTGGCAGCTGCCATCTGCACGACGACCTGAATGGCTTCCTGGTTGAAGAAGCGTCCGTCCCCCCCCACCACCACCGTGGCTCCCTGGCGGTCGCGCAGGTCGATGGAGGAGAAGATACTCTGGATGAAGTTGTGCAGGTAGTTCCTCCTGGACTGGAACACGTACACCTTCCTCCTCAGGCCGCTGGAGCCGGGCCTCTGGTCGGGGTAGGGGGCCGTGGGGACGGTCAGCACCTGCAGGGGACCGGTCTCCATTGTCTCTGAGTGAGAACCCACCTAAAGCAGGAGCGAGTGGAGCTCAGCCGCCTGTTGTTCAGAGGGAACCCCCCCCCATAGAAGCACTCAGAATGCTGACTCCTCCTATGATTTCACAGGCTTACGGCGGTAAGTCTGAGGCCCAAAATAACCCCCCTGTGCAGAGGCGGAGGGGGTAACCCAAGGCGCTCCTTCACACATGTGCAGGGAGATCACTGTCAGAGCTGCAGGCCCGGGCCTGGAGGGGTGGGTGTGTTTGGGTCGTTCTGGGGTGGGGGGCAGCTGTGATCTGTGTAATGATACACACACAGAAGGATGGCATCGCTCATCGGGGATGAGTGGGGGGCAACTCTAGACGGGAGGGTTACCTTTTCCCAGAGCAGAGTGTGTGAGAGGAGAGCGAGAGAAGCTATTAGAGACGTTACACACACACACACACACACACGCACACACACACACACACACACACACACACACACACACACACACACACACACACACACACACACACACACACACACACACACACACACACCTTCTGTAAACGATATGTTTACCAAACAAATGGTTATAATTGGATGTGGAACACAATCAAGTCAGAAGGTAGATGTGAGCAGGAGGCAGAGCAGCACCGCCCCCTAGTGGTGGTCAGAGGCTCCCATCAGTACTGGTAATAGTACTAGTACGAACATATACATGATAGAATGTGGTAATAGTACATAGATAATAGAGTCTAGTACTAGTATGAACAAAGATAATAGAGTGTAGTACCAGTATTAAAATAGATAATAGAGTGTAGTACCGATATGAACCGAGATAATAGAGTAGTAGCAGTATGAACATATACAGTAGTAGAGTGTAATACTAGTACGAACATAGACATTAGAGTGTAGTACCAATACAAACAGAGATAATAGAGTGTAGTACCAGTACGAACATAGATAACAGAGTGTAGTACTAGTACGAACAGGGATAATAGGGTGTACAAACCAGTACGAACATGCACAAGTCATTCATTTACGAGAGTTTGGTGTCAAAACAAAGTTTGTGTACTTTATTCAAGGCTGATCTTAATCTCTGTTGACCAAGATCGACCGATCGGTGTCAACCAAGGTCAGGATTGCGAGGAAAGTACAGGCCATCATGAAAAATAAGAGATCCGACATTAGAAAGAAAGAAGTACTTTAATTGTATTTCTCCTCTACAGAAGTTTAAATGAAAATTGGTTTTACTCTTACCATCGTGTTTTTATCAAAAAGACAAAAAAAACAATGTAAAGGTTCTACTAGATATGAAGATGAGCAACTAAAACAGAGAATTAGCAGTCGTCCCAGCCTGGGGAGTTGAACTCCAGATACCCGTCGTTGTGTTGCCTCCTGCTTTGGGAAATCACTGTTAAAAAGAAAGTCAACGTGACCCAATATTAAAACTCCTTAACGGCTTCAGGTTTTCATTTCTTCTCTTCAACCTGAGATTTCTAAAATACGAGTGAAGTGAAGAATATAATTCGTACCAAATCCCAGCTGCGTTTCAATATATTTCAGATTTCACCAAAGCATCAGGAAACATCCTGGCCTGAGCAGCAACATTTTTCTTTTGGCTTTCTCTTCAGAGGACGTGAGAGTGTTTGACAACTAGACGACAGACCGCCGTCGAGACTCTTCTTAACTCAAACTGCTTTCCTGGGGAGAACATCACAGGATAATCTCAGGAGAATCTTAGGAGGTGGTTCCAGTCGAAGCTTCAGGGTAGACGGAGATCTGGGAGAAGGAGGCCTTCTGGCCTGACCTCCACTGAATCCCTCTCCTACGCTCCAGGCGTCCCTTTGGTCTGACGTGGACATACCTCCCATTGAGGTTGGCATCTCCGCAAGCGTTAAACCACCACCCACCTAGAGGAGGACAGATATGGTGTTCTAAATAATCCCATCGCAACAGGATTAACCAAGACCCCAAGAGTACAGCTGCTTTACCTGTGTCTTCGTAGGAACAGGTGGAGTTTGGGTGTTGGGTGTGATCCCTCTCCTTAGTGGAGAACATCATGCCTGTGTGGTTGCTCATAGGGTCTGGCAAATCTCCAGACACCCGTGTGAGATGAATGGTGTAGTTTGTCTCTGGACCGCTCAGGTAAAATCTGTATTCGTAGACCAGTCTGCCTTGCTTCCAGTCTTCCAGCTGGATGTGGAGGACGGAGTTGCCCCCAGCGGCTAACAGGTGGATCTTCCTGAGACCGAGCCAAAACTCCCCTGTGGGCGAAACGTCATGGAGAGCAGGTGTGATTTAAGAAGAACCTCACAGTCCAAGAAAAAGGAGTGTCTCTCACCTAGAAGATCGCCAAACCCGTTTTCATAAGTCTCCCAAGTTTGATCAAAATTCACCGAACCATCCTGTCGTCGCTGAACGACTGTTGCACCGCAATCTGTTGGAAACAGAAACAACAAACTCCAAATCTTTAGACTGGACATGAATGCCTTTACATCAAGTTGAAGACTAGTCAAGTCAACTTGACTTGTCGTTAGCACCTGTGCTCATGTCACAAAAGACCATGAAGGGCTGTGATCCAGTGGGTCTGACGGCGTAGACGCCACTGACTCGTTCACCTCGGTCGAACAGCTCGCCGCAATCTGACGGCAGATCTGTTGAACAAGGAAGTCAGCGTGGATCAAGATGAGCCGGACAGGACGTCAGGTTAACGTTTCCTCATGTTTGTCATCCACCTTACTCATCACGCTGGAGCCGGAGGTCGGATACGGGGGAAGCGTTGACGCCTCGCTGTTCAAGACCCAAGGAATCCTGTCGTTGGTCTGTTGGGTCAGGCTTCTGGCTGTAAGCTGAGGACATAATTTAACACGCTATAAGCAGACTGAATATATAATATATATAATCAATCCACTGGACTTTAAGACTGAAGACGTTTCACCTCTCATCCAAGAGGCTTCTTCAGTTCTATTGGAACTAGAACTGAACCACTAGAACTGAAGAAGCCTCTTGGATGAGAGGTGAAACGTCTTCAAGAAACCGTCTTATAGTCTCGTGGATTGACTTAAACGACTTTGGATAACCATGACCTGCATAATTGAGAATCTACACAGACATCTAGGCAACACAATGTCTGGAAATAGACCCACAACTTCTGCACAACAACAGGACCACTCCCATTTTAGTAGGGCGTGTCCAGACAAGGGAATGTATGATAATGATGGGATGGAGGGGGGGGGGGGGCGGGGACTCTCAAAAAAAAATAAAAAAATGTTTTCATAGTTGTAACACAATGATGACTAATACTCTATTTTAAATAACGACTGGCTCAGTAAACATTATTACAGACACTGACTTGAACCTTTATTCATGAAAAAAGTTAATTGTGAATAAATGAAGATTAGATGATGCTCTTATTTGTGTGTGTAGATGCTTTAGATGACATAGCAGACATGACTTGACCTGACATTTATTTTTAGAGTGCATTCACCTTCTCCAGACTCTTGATCTTCACCCTCTGGTGGTTGAGCTGGTCGCTCTGCTCCTTCACTGCCTTCAGCAGCTCAGAGATGTTCTGCTCCTGGGCTCGGATCATGTCCTGATGGAGACAATGGAAACATGGAGTTTCCATCTTTCCAACAAGAGGAAGCAGGTCCTTGGTAACGACGGCCGACTCACCCTGAGGCTGTTGATCTCCGCCGCCTGTTCGCCCGTCGCCAGGCCGTTGGACAGGCTGCTCAGCTTCTCCTCCAGGCCGTCCAGTTTGCTCTGCAGATGACTCTTCTCCTGCAGCATACTGTCCACCTTGGAGCTGACCTGGAAGGACAGCCCCTTGATCTCCTCACTGTTGGCCTTCAGCAATACCGCCGTCTTCTTCAGCTCCTCTTCTTCCTCTTTGATTTCGCTGGCGAGCTCCGACAGCTGGAGGAAGCCACTGTCGAAGCTGCTCAGCCTCTGGAAGATATCCTTTATCTGCCCCTTGGTCTTCTGCACGAAGTCTCGCAGGCTGTGGCCCAGCTGGAGGAGGCCGTTGGCCAGGAGACGCACGTCGTCCAGGCCGGCGAAGCCGGAGCGTGTTTCGGGCTCAGGGGTGGGCTGGTCCCGTTTGCCCCAGAGGGCAGGGATGCAGGCGACAACAAGGAGCAGGAAGGGGATTATCGTCCTCCTCATGTTGTGGCTGTGCTGCTGCCCCAGAGGTGTGTTGGTGGCGCCTCTACTGGGTCGGACTCGTTGGACGGGGGTCTGTGGCGTTATATAACATCTGGAATCAGTCAATCATTAACCAGTTCGTCCGATTGATAGTCTGATGCTGGTTCCTCCCACCGACGAGGATGTTGGAAATTGATCAATTCCTTCAGCATTATCATCATCAACAACAACAGGGTGCAATTTGTCCAAAAAACAAAGCTGAAAAATAATCAACAGGACTTTTTGAGGTTAATAGAATACCCTAATTAAATTCTGAATAGTTTAAAATGTATATTTAATACAAAGTTAAAATGAAAAAAACAATCTTTTAATTTTCTGGGCCAAAATGTGCAAGATGATGATGATAATGACGATGGTCTAATTTGGCTTCGGGACCATGGATAAGAGCCAATCAAATTTAGCCTAATGCTAATGCTAACAGTCTATAAAATGTAACATTAACGCTCCATAGATTCAGATTTCACATGTCATGTTAGCATGACTCAGTGAACAGTTTGCTCTGATCGCTCTGATGTCACTTCCTGTGGTCTTTCCTGTTAGTGTTTCGTCCTTCCTTTCTCCACATCTCTGTGAACTTCTGAGCGGGAAACAAACCCACAATGCATTTCTGTTCATGGAGACGTTCACCAACATGGAGACTGAAGACAATTCAGGTCAGGTTAAAGTTAGAGCAGCAAAGTAGACGATGGACTACCTGTAGGAACTAAATGATGTAGGAACCAATGTTGTCCGGGTCAGGTTTCTGCCTGGAAGCATTAACCTCTGAACTCTGAATGTGTTACTAGTTGATGTTAACTATTAGTGGATTAACTGTGAAACTTAATGAAATCAAACAGAGTCATCAAACATAAAGGGGCGTGTCTGACTTGATGATCAGGAAGTGACAGGAAGTGCCAACAGGTGAAATGGAGCCTCGTTCATTATTTCTAGTTCAGTTCCACAGACTTAAAGGCCACCTGACTCACATGTTTCCTCTCTGCACTGAATGTCATTCCATTCAGGCGTTTGCGAGGACGACTTGACATTTACTTCTGCAACACGACTCCTTCGGCCTTTGCTCGACGCACACGGTCCAAGAAACCAGACGCAGGTGGAAAGGGGGGGGGTTTGAAACATAACCCCTGCTTTCCTCTGTTAAATGTTAACTCACATGGGTGCAGGGGTCACACGGGCCCCCCATGTGTACACAGGAAACAGTCTGCGAGACCGACTACGGCGAGGGGCCCCGTGTTCTGGATGGGAGGATGCACGGCTGCAAACATGCCGACTTCAAAGAGTCAGGGTCATTTAGTACGGGGGCCACCAGGAGGGCAAGGGGGTGTTGTGTGACGGAGGTGGTGTACTGGTACGAGGATTGAAGGTGGATCGCTGAGGTCATCATGCCGTGCTGACGTCATGGACGCTCAAGCATACCACTTCCTGTCTTTGTTTGAGAAGACGGAGCTTCCTCCTCTGCCCAGGAAGAATGTCGTTCATGCAGGAATCAAATAAAATCAGATAAAATAGGTTGAAAACGGAAATAAAATGAGATAAAAACAACTAAAATAATGTGAAATAACATGTCAAATCAACACTCTAGATGGTGTCAAACACTAGTAGATGTAACTTGATAAAGTTCTTCACAATGGTTCTACAGTCCACCTACAAACATACCCCCTTGGGATAGCCTTTAATTTTAATTTAATTTAAAAAATTCTTTTAAAATTTAATCTTAATTTTTAAAATAAGTTGGAACCCATTTTCCTTCAATTTTAATTTTTAATTTAAATTTCAATTTAATTTTTTATATTTTTAATGTTTTTAAATGTAAAGAAAGAGTCTTATTTCCGACCAGGATCTGTTATCTGTTGTGAACATTAGTGCACAGACCAATGAGGTTTGACGGTTATATAACAGACGTTGTTTGGGGAAGAAGTCAGCTGGACTGAACCCACGTCAGATGCAGAACACTAAAACACATTAAACTCTAATATTTCCCAAAAAGTAACATCAAGCTTCCATAAAAACTCTGCAGCTCCAATAACATCCCATAATTTTTGCTGAAACGAGTTCCTGCCTCTTGGCAGTGTTTGACTTACCACCAGGAGGCAGCTTTCACAAACGGGTGGAAAGGGAACACCCTGCAGCCAAAACATACTTTTCATTTTCATAAGTTAATCCGTCGCAGCTCATATTTATACTAATATTTTCATTACATTACGTTTAGTTCATTTTTCCTAAAAGTGATGTTCTAAACCTGAGATGTAGATCTTTTTATTTTCAAACTGCCTTGAAGAATGTTCTTGTTTTTGGCCAGAACTTTTTTTTTCTTTATATGTGGTCAGTTTGTCAGCAGTCGTTCGCTCCAATAAAGACGTTTTTGTCTCTCTCTCTCCCTCCAGTCAAACCACAATCCCTCTCGGAGTCAGCTTTCTGCTTCGGTAATGGAAAAGGACCATTTCTCGCTAATTCTTACTAATTCCTTTTCCATACATGCAGAAGGCGGCGGTTGCAGTTTCGTCGGAGACTCTCCCGTCTCCTGGTGTCAAACCCTCCGTTGAAGCTGCCCAGTTTGTTCTACTTTTCAAGAGTCGGATGTTTCCAGTGACACACGGTTTCCCCACGCGATGGGAAACACATTTCAACAGGGAACGAACACAAAAACGACATGAAAAGGAAAAAAAATAATTTTGAGTGTGAACATTTTGTACTTCAGTCCTGTTCCTGCTTCCTCCAAACCAATGGCTGTCGTTCCCTACCTGTCCACTAGATGGCCTCAGTTCTTTTCCTTTTACCTCTTATTCTGTGCAGGGAGGTAAAATAACCAGAGAGTCATTGAAATACTTTAACAACTAGTAAAAAATAAGTTTCTTAGATAAATAATAAAATAAAAAAAAAAGCTTTTACTTCAGGGAATCAGTATTTATGTCCCAGGAGGGGAAGGCGTAGGGGTCAGGGTTGAAAGAGGATCTTTGAGGAATGACAGACATCCAATGAGACATTTAACCCCCCAGTAGGCGAGAAAGCCCCCACTCTCCCCCTGTGGTCCCCGCCGTTATTTATGACGCCACACAGGAAGTACTTTCACTCACTTCCCCACAGACGTTCCACATTTTCATGTTTTCATCAGGATCCCAGCTGGCTACCAGTCCCGACTCCCATTGGCTCCCGTCTGAAGAGGTGGGCGTGGCCCTGCGCGTCAGAGCCCCTCCCTTCACACAAAGCAGACCCAGCTTCTGTTATGGCAAGGCTCACACACATTGGTATTTCCCACACACACACACACACACACACACACACACACACACACACACACACACACACACACACACACACACACACACACACACACACACACACACACACACACACACACACACACACACACACACACACACACACCCGTCTCCTTGACAGCACCACCCTAACCTCTGAGGAGACACACCAGCAGCTGAGCTGACAGCAGAGCGGGGAGGAACGCCCGACACACACACACACACACACACACACACTCACACACACACACACACACTCCAACACCAGCCAGAAGAAGACCAGAAGCTGCTGGACACACACACACCTGGTAGGTTCCGCTTTAATACTCATCTCATCTCTCATTGGATGCTTCATCACACCTGATAAGCTTAATGTTCCTTGAAATTAACCTTGAAGGTTTTTGATTTGGGACCGCTTGAGGCTCTTTTAGATTTTGTGCTGAAACTACTTCCAGACACGTGATGGAAACTGGTCTGACTCGTAAGAAAATTTCCTATTTAAAGATCAAATGTCAAATTAAAGGAACGTTTTTATTTAGAGTATATTTACGTTTATTGGGCAGAAGCGCAGCAGCACAATAACACATGTCCACATGAACGCAGGTTCTATTTTAACCCCGCCGTGTCGACATAGCACAGTTTTTCTCCCCGGGTGAAGTCCCTGGCAGCTGGTTGGTCCTATGAGCTTTCGCTCCACATACCACACAATGAGGCTTTGGGATGCCACCACACAAATCCAACCCTGTTGTTGTTGTTGGACTTGGACCAGGATGGGTCCAAATAGTCCAAAGACAAAAACTGAGAAGGTGCACATCAGGGGATTTCTAGGAAAGTCTTCATAAATGTGAGTCTGACAGGAAAACAGAGGAGACAGACAGAGCGAGGAGGGAGAAGGGAACTAGACTCCAAACAGTTGGCTTTGGTTTCTGAATTAACTCTGCAGCAGAAGACATGGTGGAGAGATGTGCGCTGGAAAAATACTGCGGTTGTGAACGGCCAAGAAAGTCAATGAAAGGAATGCTTTTCTTTTCTTCCAGGAACAGAACATTGATGAGGGAACATGTAGGTAAACGTGTAGCACAGAAAAGTAGCAGCAGATACTTTAAAGAACACGTTTTTTAGGGTAGGGATCCACGCATTATGCCTAAAAACAGTGGGTGGCCGGAGTTGTGCAAGTTCATCCTGCAAGAGTCTCCCCCCAAAAACCCCAAAGAAAGACTCTGAATCTCTGTGAGAAGTGGTTTTTGAGCTAAATGCTAAGATAACAATGCTTTTATTTCAGTGGATTAGCATCCTTATGCTAATTAGCACAACACAGCAGATGCAAAGCTCCCTCCTCCTTCAGCGTGACACCCTTAAAGTTGTGCCTGGATTGGATGTGATGATTGGTTCATTGATTATGGTGCAACACCAACAAGTCAAGGGATCAAAGTTATGGATACGGCATCAACATTGGCCCCAAAGTTCCCTCCATCCATGACATTTCCAGCCGTTTCAATCGAACAGTAGAAGTCAACATCTTGGTGGCTCTACAGCCACCAAGACATCCAACAGATGTCAATGTCTGCACCGCAGTGATCGACCAACAAAACCAAAGCTGTTCCTCGGAGTCTAAAAATGTGCGCTGGCCCCATCCTGGTCTAAACCAAAGGTTAAGTGCTGCTGACATCCATTTGAATTTTAAATTATTCCTTCCTCCTTATCTCAGCCTCGGGCGTCGATCTT
Source organism: Antennarius striatus (assembly GCF_040054535.1). Lineage (NCBI taxonomy): Eukaryota > Metazoa > Chordata > Actinopteri > Lophiiformes > Antennariidae > Antennarius > Antennarius striatus. The sequence goes on along the minus strand of NC_090793.1, from coordinate 19,688,879 downwards.
CTCTCCAGTGGGAGGTCGATCCTCTGGCCGTGTCGGGAGCTCATATTTGTGGCGTTGGTAAAGAATGTCGCGGTCGGAGATGTTGTGATTATGAGGTTCACGCTGATGCAGGAAGTTTAAGTTGTGTCAGTAGAGGCCGGAGGAGGAAGACGAGGAGGAAGAGCCGTCCTACGGTACCGTTGGTTCGGTTCTGTTTCAGGCAAAGCAAATATTTTTAAGTTTCATTTCTGGACCTTCCTGTGAGCTGCATGCGCAATTAAAACCTGCACCGCAGAAATGTGGATGGAGCTCAGCAGCGTCTCCTCAGAATTGCCCGAACCCTAACCCCAACCCTTCTATATTGTTTTCTCTGCGGTGGAGAAAGTATCATGTAAGGCTGTATTTAAGCATAATAAGCCTGTGGGCTGCAGCAGTGTGGATTTCACATCATTGTCTGTCAGGAAGGCAATAAATGGTCTAAAAGTGGACATTCCTCTGCCTGAATGTTTTTGAAATTTTCATATTTCCCAAAGGAATGGTTTGAAATTTTTGGGTGAAACAAGAAGAATCCATTTCTTGCCAAGAGAAAGAGAGTAAAAAATTCTGGTGAAGGTTAGCTTAGCTTAGCATAAAGACTGGAAACGGAGGTCCTTCTCGTCAACGGAACCTCTGAACTTCTCTTGTTTCCTTAATGTTCGTTAATCCCCTGAAAACCAGCAGCGAGACCAACGATCCGTCTGGGGCAACTGGGGCAACAGGTGCTTGGCCGTCCTGATCTGTGGTTAGTAAGCTAATACCAAAGCCAGACTAAAGTGATTTATACCCCCGTCCTACTGGGTCGTCTGGCTGCCTGGAGGTCGCTGGACTCGCCCATCATCTGTTAGATGATGAAATAAAGACACGTGTCCGGGTTTCCTCTTCTGACATGTGCTTCAGCGCCACATGTATGTGCTATATTTAGATCGGTCCGATGGAACACTGAAAGGTTTCTCTGTACATCATAAAACGGCACTAAATGGACAACGTGATACCCCATTAGCTCCAATGCTAAACATGTGTTCGGTTCTGTCAGGCCAACACAAAGGACTCTAAAAATGGTCATGCCTGGGGCCGGATCAAGAGGTTTTAGTGCTCTTGATCATGAGATGTTCCAGCTTGATTGAACATCTCATAATAAAGAGAGTTTATGTTTTATATCAAAATCAGTGCAAAGAAAAGGAAATGTGTCCGGAGTGAGAATGTCTGGACAGGAGCACCAACGTCTGGCTTCAGTGGAATCAGAGTTGATAAAATATTTCATCTCAGCTGTTTTTATAGCACGTTATAAGCCAAAGTTATTGTTCTGGACTTTAGGCATTTGAAACCTTTGATTTATTTTAATAGAAAAACATAGATCAGTACAATAACCTATCAATCACAGTTGAACCAAGAATAGAAGGAATCCACAGCTCAAGAATCTCTGGCACAAGAAGTGGTTGGAAGATCAACAGTCAAACGTTTTATCTGGGTTTTTATTATTTCATATTTTATCTGTTATTGCTTTATTCCAGTATTTTTGCTCATTCCTCTCTCAGTATGTGCTCAGAATACCAGGTTGCATCGCTGTTACCAGGGTATAAAGAGCTGCAGGTGTGTGTGTGTGTGTGTGGGTGTGTGTGGGTGACCTTTGCATCCTCAGCCAATCTCCGGCACTCTGGCCCCTCCCTGCAGGGCTGTTTGCGTGTTTTTATTTGTTCTTTAGAGCCAAATATAACTCATAATGAATTTTTTACCCCTTTGCTGTCACTCGCCCCCCTCCCTCGCTGTCCATCTCCCTCGACCACCATTCTATTCCTTTCTCCTTGCTGATAACACACCTGCCCAGTCGGTTTGCATGAATCACAAAGAAACAGCGGGGCTTTCAGTTTGTTAGTAATAGATATATTAAGTCAGATTTAGTTAATTTACAAGGTTTTTTTTGCACGATTCTCACATGCAATAGAGTTATCAAGTTAAACTCCGTCCATCCAGGAAGTAGAAACCTACATGTGCTTAATTGTGTTTTCAATGTCAGTTTTTTACTTTTGAAAAGTCAAAGCTGTGATTTTATCGCTGATTGTGTGTAAATTCTGTGAGTAAACGTTATGGGGGGGTTGATCTGTTTACTGCATAGCTGACATGTTGGAGGCTGCTGCTGGGTGGCTGTGGTGCCCCAACAAGAGCTGCCAGAAAGATTGGTGGTTTGGGAGAGGGAAGGGGTGAGGGTGTCGACCCATGAAGACAAAACTCCGTCACATCTTGTGGTTCAAGCAGAGACCAAAAGCTGAATCAGAGGGGACTGTGAGAGAAAACCAGGGAGGGGGGAGGACAATAATGGTCGTCTATGTTTGTGTCTCAAGGAGTGTGTTTGCTCCACCAGGCAGAGCGGCTGGACCAAACAGTCTCCAGCTATTTTCATCTCTGGTCCTGGACGGCAAGGCTGTAATCAAGCGAGCATCAGGCCTGTTGCATAGTAGCAGCATGATGCATGGAAGAAATGAGGGAGTGTGACAGAAGCCAAGAAGACGGGAAGGAAGGAAGGGAAGGAAGCAAGGAAGGACGAACAGAGACAGAACTCAAATGAAATTAAACGTTTGCGTTTTGTGCTCTGCTCTGGATCTGAAAGCGCACTAAGCTTTACTGTCTAGACTGATTCTCGTCTGGTTAGAAAATTAAGACTGCCTCTTAGCAAAAATAACACAGCTAAACCTCAAGTTGACGTCGGTGCTGAATTTCTGCTGTTTCTCCTTCAGTAATCATGAGCAGTACAACAATAACCACTCCAGTCGCTGCTGAATAAACGCTAATGAGTTTCTCGTGTGTCGGCGGCTCCGAGTTGATTTGATTTTACTTGTTTTGACAGACAGCGAAGGTCTGGACAAGTCATGTGACGGCAAACTGTTGGGAGGACTGAAGACAAGAAAATGACGGAAGCACACAACGGTACTGTAACGTCGGAAGAATCCGAATCAGATATGTGCAATCGATCCTAAACGACTTCTTTAATGTTCACAGGAAATATCCTCCCTCATAAAATGACGGAGTACGGCGTTAAAGGGAAGCCCCCGTACTCGGTGGAAACCCCCTACGGCTTTCGACTCGACCTGGACTTCCTGAAGTATGTCGATGACATCGAGAAAGGCAACACCATCAAAAGAGTCCCCATCCATCGCCGAAGCAAGGGGACCCGATCAAGCACTCTGCCCAGACACCTCAACCCGTCCGGGTTTGGCTACCGTCCAAGCCCCTGGGGGTCCACTGGAGCTCTGGGGCCCCGGTCCCGACTGTCAGACACCCATCCCCATGGATACGCTTCCCGGATTAATGATCACAGGTCTCCACTTTCTCCTACGGCGCTCACGGATATGGAAGCCAGAATCAAGGAGTTTGATGAGCAACCTCTGGGGGAGCACATCCGACCCCACCTCCTCCGGGCCTCCAGCCTGCCCCTCACGGTTCTGCTGAGACAGGGATCGGAATCCACCGACGACCCCGGCAGCCTTCGGAGCTCCAGGGATCACCTTGGGGGTAGGAACATCTCTTGCGAGGACGTCTTCTACTCCTCTCATAGCCCTCAGACCCAAGACTGTTCAGAGCTGTTCAGGCGCCTGAGAGAAGCCGTCGAACGTGTGTCCGAGCTGGAGGCGGAGGTAAAGGTCATCCCAGAACTCCGGGCGCAAATCTGTTCGCTGCAGGAAGAACGGGAGCAGATCCGTCTGGGCCTGAATCCACACATCCCGCCCCCTTCGAGGAATGGAACTGCAGATACCCGCACCTCGTGGCACTATGGAGCGGCGGACAACAAGAGGCCCCGTCATGAGAGCCACATCATGTTTCCGAGGAAACACAACTTCAGTCGCGAGGACTCTAATCCGTCGCACGAGTGGAGAACCAGCACGGACCTGGACGAGCTGCTGACGGTGACCTCCCTGCAGGCGAAGGTGGCGGCGCTGGAGCAGAAGCTCCACGACACCGGCCTGGAGCTCCAGAGGACCTCGGGGCATCTGAGGGAGCAACAAGAGGAGAGCAGGAAGAAGGACAGGAAGATTGAGAACCTCATCAGTAATCCTGGTGTGTGGGTTTGTGCGGAAAGAGTCATGGTAGACCAGGATGGAGATGTGGCGGTGGTGAGATCTCTGGAACCACACGGCGGATCGTCTACAGGTCCAGATATGACAGGAAGGACTGTTATCACCACAAACGGACAAGGAGGTCCACAAGACGCCCTCGTTGGCTGTCCACTGGTGTCTGTGGGACCTGGGGAAGCTTCGGATGACGGCGTGGACACCCAGGAGGTCGTCCACCACATCCACAAGATCAAGACTCTCCTGGATCAGCAGTGGGAATGTTTGTGCGAGGGGCATCGATCAGGAGAGGAGGGGAAACATCCAGACCCCAAAGTCAACGCTCTGCAACAGGAAATGATGTCACTCGTCGACATCCTGACTTCCTGCTACACCCAGCACACCAACAGGGAAGGAGAACCGACTCAGCACGGAGGTGCCGTTCAGTTTGTTACTCTAAATTTATTGATGTGTGTTCCATTGGGAAAGTTCAATGCTTCTGTTCAGTTACCCTCTGATATGTTTTTTCCATTTGTCTTCGATGTAGAATCTAAATCCATCACCGGGACGGACAGATGCAGGAGGGGGGCAGATGGCCTGCAAACTGGGGGCGTTAATGATGGGTTGGTAGACGATAGTCTGACTTGTCTGATAGTCTGTTTAAACCAACACACTGTTTAAGATTTTGTTCTAGTTTGGTCTGAGAAAAGCACCATAATTTGGCCCAAAAAAATGAAAGCCCCGCCCTCTAAAGCCGTCATTTAGAGGAGAAAAGTGACGACTCAGCTGTTTTAAGACGACTGCATTCTCTACAACATATTCTCCATTCATTGCAAAGCGGAGCAGTGTTGACTGAGTCGCTGACATTAACCAGGAATTGGGTTTCAAGTCATTTTAATTCCCTTTTTGTTTTTGCCATAATTCCTTGAAGTGAAGGCCAGCATGAGGAGGATGAGGGCAGCAGCATCGACCCCGGGGGGGTGGATGAAGCCCCAGAGGCGAGGCGAGACAGCTCAGACAGACGGATGGTATCTGGAGGATCTGGGAGGACAGATGGAGGTGCTGAGGAGGAAACCGGCAGGATGAAACCACAGCCCCCAGGAGAACAGATGGAGGCCAGCCCGGGCCCTGAAAGCACCCCCACCGGGGGCAGGTGAGAGGACCGGAACGGATGCATCGTCGGTTCATCTGTGATGCTTCCTGTTGGAACGGCGCCGGCGTTTTCATGTCATTATCTGACCGAAGGCTCCGTGTGCTCCTTCCTCCAGGGAGGAGGTGAGTTTGGATTTTACAGCCGCCTGTCAGTTCCTCAATGACCACATGGACAACGTGGACAACCCCAATGATGACATGGTGAGCAGCTGGGAGGGGCAGAACATGGTGGTGGCGGGGGGTACCACTCTAATGATGGGATAGGCTAAAGCCAGCAGTCTGGCATCATAACCATCTCAGTGGCGTGCTATTACTCTCACGCCCAGCAGGAGGAGCTACAAATTAATGATGAAAACAATACAGGAGTATTATTTGATTTTAAAGGTGTGAGTTTTTATATCAAAAGTGGATAATAAAAGCTCTAACGAATGGGTTGCACAGTGACATTGAAGACAACTCCGTGGTTTCTCATTTAGCACCTTTCAGCTCCTTGTTTTGGTTTTACGAAACCTTTTTTGACCTTTTTTTTTTACAGCTTTTTTTTTTTATTTTGGAAAAAAGCCCAAATAAACTAAATCAGATCAGCACCAAAACAATTTCACAGCCAGGTAATTCCACCTATGCTCATCAGGTGGTCAGAAACACTTCCTCAGAGATGCTCCTACTTCCCGTCTGTCAGACACGGATGCAGGAAACGACTTCCGATCACAATCGTCACCAGAAGTGATCAATCGTGTCCTTCTGTTTGTCCGGTTCCCCAGAGGAAGGCCCTGGTCGTGTTGTTCAAGCACTGGTTCCGCGTGGCGGCGGAGGAGTCCTCGGTGGCCATCGAGTTCGCCGTCTACCTGAGGGAGGTGAAGACGACCACGCCCTCCCTGCTGGCGTTCCTGGTGAACATGGCCGACGGCAACGGCAACACGGTGCTCCATTACAGCGTGTCCCACTGCAACTACAGCATCGTCAGCCTGCTGCTGGACACCGGTGACATCACGGCGCCGCCCAAGCCCCCGATTGGATGAAACGCCGACGTGCATACATCTTCATTCTGCTTCTGTGTTCCAGGCGTGAGCGACGTGAACCTCCAGAACAACGCCGGCTACACGGTGGTGATGCTGGCCTCGCTGACGGTGCCCGACGGCCCGGGGGGGATGGAGGTGGTGCGCAGGCTGATGGAGATGGGGAACATCCACATCCGCTCCAATCAGGTGGGATAAACAATGCAGGGGGGCGGGGTTTCTGGTGATGAGAGGATCGGTCTCCATGGAGGATGTTCTCAAGTAGTCAATGGAGCACGGGTCTCCAAACTTACATCACTTGTCCCTCCTCTGATGGGGGGCCAGGGTCATTTTGTAACAGAAAAACTGTGACGATCACAGGGATGCCTAAATATAAACATTTATTGTCTTCCAGAACCAAATCTTATTAATAATCATTTCTGCGATCTTAACAGAAAAAAGTCATGAAATCAATAACAACACTATTAGTGAAATAAATAACATCATTTATGAAATAAGATAATAACTAGGGTGTTTTTCTGGGATTGTTCAGGGGGCCGTGCCAAATGTGGAAGAGGGCCGCATCCGGCCCACGGGCCGTAGTTTGGGGACCACTGCAATAGGACATGATTTCCTGCTGCTGTGGATGAAAATCAGGACCCGGCTTGTGAAAACATTTTCAGAAATTCCTCCGAGACTCTTGGAGAAAATAACCTGATGTAATTAAGATTTTAGGAAATTAGGCTGACAGAGCTTTAAAGAGCTTTTAGTGGGCATGGCGGCCCACATTAGGGATTATCGAGGGTGTCTCGTCTCCGATTTGATGCCACAAACTCTGGTTTAAAGGCGCGGCGTGGAGATAAAGGTAACTTCCTTTCTCCGCAGACGGGCCAGACGGCGCTGCACCTGGCGGTGAGGCACGGGCGCGTCGTGATGGTCCGGCTGCTGCTGAGCCACGGCGCCGACGCCAACATCCAAGACAACCAGGGGACCACGGCCCTGATGTTCGCCTCGGAGAGGGGGCACACACACATCGCCAGGCTGCTGCTGGAGAGGAGCCAGTGTGACCTGAGCCTGACCGACAAGGTGACAGGAACACACACACACACACACACACACACACACACAAATGCTGTCGATTGTTGGGTTCTAGCATCGGCCCCAAATGGAAAAGGTAAAAAAAACCTGCTTCAGCTTCAAACAAAGCAGGAAACAGGCCAAACAGGAAGCTGATATTGGTGAAAAGCATCGTCTAATTCAATTTTTGAACGCTTATTTAATTAAATCTGAACATTTCTACTGAAAAATCCCATTCAAGAAGTGCTGATTTTTGACATCCGCGGTATAAAAGCAGCTTAGCTGCATTGAAGCAGCGGCGTGTTGACTGACACGGCGAGGACGACGTGGGCGGATGAATGGAGGATTTATCAGAGCGACATGAACACATCGGGCTGAGATTAGTTAATCTGGACTTGATCTGCCTGTCTGGAGCCGGCGGGGGCAGAAAAAAGGGAAGCCGAACGCCTCTTTTACTCCGTTCTGCTTTTATCATGACGTTTAAGAGAAGAAGAGCCGGCCTGTTTCCTGTTGACACAAAAACCAGTTTGACTAATGAATTCAGTCTGGATTAAATGTCCAAGCGTCTCTATTAAGGGATGAAAACACAACTGTCTGAGGATGCATTCAAGCACAATCTGTTAAACCATGTGTGTTTTAAATGGGGTTGGGTGTGAGGTTTGTGTTCTGATCCTATACTCTGTTTGCCCCCCCCCACCACCACCCATCCCAGCGTGGTCGGACTGCCCTCTCCATCGCCATGCAAGGCTCCCACACGGATACGGTCGCTCTCCTGCAGGCCCACGCTAAAGCCAGAGCCTCGTAGAGCTGCAGAGATGGAGAACCTCCACAGGCTTTTATTTTGTAGGAGCTGCTTTAAAATCTATATTAATGTCGGCTCTGGTTTTAAATCGTTTGTGTTCTTCTAAAGCTGGTTAAAGCACATTTAAATAACAGCTTGGCTTTGCAAATTATGAAATGGAAAATATATTTATTATGTTTATTTTGAAATGTCGACCGTCAATTAAAGATTTTGTGTTTTTAGGGGAAAACTAAATTTTTATTTGTATTTCTGCAGCGGCCGAGCACTTTTAACATAAAATGTGTATTTCTCCCATGATGCATTGCTCAACAGATGGATTTGTGAAGCGAATAAAGCAAGTTGTTGATTTCATTAAATAGTCGCCCCCAAAAAGGATGTACTTTTAATAAAATGAGAGAAAATATCTAATATAATTGTCAGAGCTATTCTGTAGTTTCACCAGCAGATGGCGCAACTTCTCTATTTTACCACCAGCCTATGGAAAGAACATGACAGTCCTAAAGTGAGCATGTATGTGGGATTAGAGCTGAGTGAGAGAGGATGGATGGAGAAATGATCCAGACCTCAAATACATCTGAAGGAAAAGAGGAGCTGGAGTGTTCTCCATCAACACACACACACACACACACACACACACACACACACACACACACACACACCATCCCCCACCCGCCAAAAGGCCTTCACGCTGCGGCGAATAAAGACGTTCACGTTGGACGGTAAAGAACATCTGTACCGCCGCTGGAACAACACGAGACGCCTCACACACACCGTCCTGATGAAGAGCAGGGA